>NC_077233.1:33392360-33422360 GCF_027887165.1 Monodelphis domestica | reverse complement strand
CAGATGAATGTGCCTCTCTTATCCTCACCTGTCTCTTTTGCCAGTTTTTGGATTGTCTTCTAATGCTGCCTGATACTTGCGAAACTGTGTGCATAAATACGTGCTGCCCATCACATCGATATCATCATGCCTCTGATGAGAATCACCCCAGAAACGACTGCAATTGCAATTGTGATGTTGACTGTAGCCTGTTTGAATCTTGCCACGAGACAAGCGAATGCTTAGAGCTGGCCATGGAGATCTCAGAAATCTGTTACCGCTAAACATAAAAAAACCAGATCCCCTAAAAACTCCGATTTCCTAGAAATGTCCCATATGACCAGGATGTGAGGTCTATTTGTGGCAAACATCTTGGACTCTGTATAGCGCATTATCTTGCCTCCATTTGGGAAGAATTGCATTCTGCACGAAAGGTCCTCGTTTGCAATTTGACAACTGCACGACACTGACAAATACAATCTTTAATCATAGATGAGACTCAAATCCAAAACAACCAACACAAAATGTTTTCACTGAATTCCGGCTTCCCAGCTGGCATGCTAATCCCCTCTTTCTGTGACTACATTCACCGGCTCACACCACGGATTCAGCCCTATTCCCAAATTCAGGGCAAACTGGGGCACTCTTTTAGGACTGACATCCATACATTAGCTCCTCTTCTTAATAGACTCATACATAAACATCATGCTTTGTTGGTTACTATTAATAATGGATGATAGAACATCATTTCATAATTAAAAATTTATTTATACAATCCCTTAAAACTCCCTTATATGTTCAGTTTAGGTAGAAAAGGGAATTAAATGATTAGGAACCATGTTGCTGTAATTACAGACGATGTCTCTGAAACATCTCTGGTGGATTTGAAGTCTGACGTGCTTCAGCGGAGTGCTGTAATTCTAGACCATATTAATCTGTGTCTATGATTATGCCATAACAGGTTATGTCTATTTTTAATTTGTTACAGGAAGGTTCTCCTTCGTTCTAATGAGCATTAATGGGAACTGTGTGCATGTTTCAGGAGGAGAATGACCTCGCTTAATCAATTGCTTCTTTTCCTGATTTCTGCTCGGAGGGTAAACAGGGGATTGCAGAAGAAACTTCTTTTTTCCTGACCTGAATTTCCACAAGCACTAAAAAGACATGAAAATACAGCTGTCCGTTTCGCATGGAATTCTCAGTGCGGAATGTCATTCGGATACTATGGACAGTTTTCCCCTTCCTGATAAAGTTTGTAGTTATTAATATTAATAAAAATTTTGACAAACATAATATACTCTTATGATAACAAAGAACATGATACGAAATAGAAAATGGTTTCTTAGCTCAAATCAGGGAAATGAAAACAGACAATTTCCTTTGAAAATATTTCTTGGTTAGAGTTATTTGGAAAGTACCTTCATTTCAGGAGACTCCATTCTGTTGCCTTAAGCAAACAATGTTGACAAATTTGTTCTCATGCTTTTTTTCCACCTGCCCTGCCATTACTGCCCCTCTTCTTACCAAGAACAGTGATGCTCCAGGCTCAGATCTCCAGAGAATCTGCCCACATGCCCCATTCTCTGTGCCTTTCCCCTCCCTCCCTGATCAATTTTGGCACTCTGCCCTGGGCCTGGGTGCTTCTGATTAGTGGTTGAGTCAATGAAAATTCACTTTAATCCACTCTATCTAGTTAGACTCAAATCCTTCTGAAGCTGTCTACTAGGACACCAAGGCCTGTTTAGCAGAGATACCTTGACATCTGCCCAGCATATGGCTTCCAACCTTCCCCATGTCTTCCACTTCTTGATACTGCTCTAAGAATTACAATTAAATATCCATTGCTACTGAGCAAAGTGTAACAGTTTATGGCTCCATTCATAAAACCTCTCCCTTGTCTAAACCCAAACTCCTTTCCCTAGCAAATCCCTCCTTTACATGTTATGTCCTCCTATTAGAATGTAAGCCTCTTGAGGGCAGGAATTGTCTTTATTTTCCATAATTGTATCCCCATCATTTAGCGCAGTGCCTGGCTTATAGAAGGCATTTCTTGAATGTTCATTAGCTAACTTAATGATGGGAAGACAACTAATTAATAAACTATGTTTCCCAACTGCCAATAATTTTACACAAACATCTAGAAACTATCAGTCATTGGTCCCATCTTTCATATTCTCAAAAAGATTTTGAGAAGCCTCTTCCAAATAATAAATATAACAACAATAGCCTTAAAAAGCTAAAGAATAGTTCAATTATATCAGGTCCTCTTCTCCCAGTTGGAGTCAGTTGGCCCAATATTTGAGCGAAGTTTTCTTATTCATTTCAGCTCTGACTCATAAGATAATGGGCTTATCATTAGAAAGGATCTCAAAATATCTAATCCATCTCGTACAAGCCCTTCTGTAGTCAAATGTCAATAAATATTTATTAAGCACCTTCTTTGTGCCAGGCACTGTGCTAAGTCCTAGAGATACAGATGCAAAAAAAAAAAAAAGCCCCTGCCTTCAAGGAGCTTACACTCTAACATGGAAAGACAAGACACAAAATGAGGGGAATATAGTAGGGGGGGAAAGGTTTTTAAAAGTCCCAAATCACTTTATAGAAAAGTAAAGTAAGGCTCAGGGGGGATGAGTGACTTGTCCAAAGTCACACATGTAGTAACTGTCAGAGTAGAGTTTGAACCCAGGTCCTCTGACTCCAGTTAGTAATGCTGTTACTGTTGGGTTGTTTTTTTTTTTCCTCCTCCACTCTATCATATGACCCATCTGTGCTGAGTCATATCTGGTAAACCCAGGAAGGGAGGGAAATACAAAGAAAAATCTTAGATGGGGAAAGGGAAGAAGAGTTGGACATGGTGGCTAATGAGCTGAAAATGCCAGAATCTGGATGCATCTTTGGGGAATTTTTTGCAGCAATGGAATATCTTCTTTATGAATGTAAAGAATGTGACAGTCATAGAGGAAGAGCATCCTGGGGATGTACAAACATGTGCTTTTCCATACACACACACACATTCCAAAAGTGATTTGAGAACATGCAACTCTTTTAGAGAATCGGGAACCGCGATGTTCCCACAGCAATATAACCTCCCAGTCCCGTTCTCACGGCTTGGTTCCTCAAGTTTTATGAAAACCACCACATCTGTGTGAGGTGACAAAATATGGAAAGCCCAGCAAAATAAAATTACATTTAACTCGTTATTGAAATTTCCCCACTGCTGAAGACGACAGACCTACAAAACTAATTATCATCTCTGGACAATCAAAGTTAATTGAGTGAAATTCTCCTTGGCATTTTCCAAGGGACTAAGAAAACACAGACAGGGAAACTGGGCAAATAGAAAACACCATGTGGGACATATTAGAAATTGTTTTAAAGTATGAATGCAAAGATGGAAAATATGGAAATGGGAGTTTCATAAATAACCCTCCACTAGAAAGTGGAAGAAAATAAAACAGTATTAATGAATTAATGTAATCAGAGAAGCATGGATCAAATGACAGGATTTCTAAAATATATCAAAAATTTAACCAATGATAAAGTATGAATCATCAAGGAATATTTACTTAGTTTGGAACTCATTGTCGGACTGTTTATTTAATTGACTTATTTGGCTTATTTAATGGGCTCTGAGAATTAAGGAGCCAGCTCTATAACTGTGTCTACGTTACTTTAGTTCTCCAACTTTCAATTTTCTCATCTGTAAAATGGAAATATTCATACCCAGCCTTTACCTTGAAGTTGTGAGGATCAAATAAGATAATTTATGTAAAATTTAAAATATAATTTGTATTAAAAGTGTCCTGCAAACCTTAAAGTGCATGATAAACAATATATCTAGTCCTAGAACCTTTTAATGAGTTTGTGAAATCACTGGCTTTTGTTTTGAAAAGCAAAATGAACTAAATGAATTTACCTTCCAAAAGATGTGAATTCAGTGGCAGCTGGGTAGCTCAGCCCTGGTTCAAATCTGACTTCAGACACTTCCTAGCTGTGTGACCCTGAGCAAGTCACTTAGCTCCCTTTGCCTAGCCCTTACCACTCGACTCCCTTGGAACCAATACACAGTATTGATTCTAAGATGGAAGGTATGTGTTTAAAGAAGAAAAAGATGTGAATTTATGGAAGATTAAGTTATTTTATTTTTGTCTTTTTGTGCCTCAAACACTAGCAAAATTTCTGGTCCACAGTAGGTAGGGAACAAAGGCTTGTTGAATAAATCTGATGTATATAATCAATGGAGCCAAGCTAGAGCATATAGGCTCTCTTAAAGCCCAAATGTGATTTTCCCCTTGAGTCATCCCTCTCTTATTTACCTGTGTGTCTATAGATATTGCTAGCAGTCTCTGAAACCCTTCTTTTTTTTATCAAGCATAGCCCATCATTATAAAGATGTTTGTAGAAAAGGGAAAAACTACATAAGGGTCAGCTATTGCTATTGTCTTCTCCATCACCTTTATGTATGCTAATAAGATTTTTGATTTTCCCAGAATCTTCTCCTCTTTCAATTATTTTAAAAATTGAGCCTAAAATGCTTTTAAATATCTTTTCTAACATCCATTTCTTTTCTCTGTATTTGGTCAGTCAAAGAGAACTAATTAATTGCCTACTATGTGCCAGATAGCGTGCTGAGGACTGGACGATTCAGCCAGTACCCTTGGCTTCATCCTCTCAAGTGCCATTGCTCTCTCCTTATATTGCACATAAAGTATTAAGATATCACATTCTAAATATGATGGTTCCATTGGCATCAATAATGAGAATCGATTAGTAGAGTCACACTGGAAAATCTATTCCATTTCATTTCTAGTTGTGCTATTTTCATCAATAGTCAATACACATTAATGATTCACTAGTTATGTGGTGCAGTAGATCGAGTGCCAAGCCTAGATTCAGAAAGTTGTTTTGTTGTTCAGTTGTTTCAGTTTTGTTCGATTCTCTATGTCCGCATTTGGAGTATTATTAGCAAAGAAACTGTACTGGTTTGCCATTTCCTTCTACAGCTCATTTTATAGAGGAGGAAACTGAGGCAAACAGGGTTATGTGATTTGCCCAGCATCTCACAGCTGGGAAGTGTCTGAAGCCAGATTTGAACTTAGGAAGAGAAATTCTCCTGACCTCAGAGCCAGCATTCTATCTACTGCATGACAAGAAAACATGAGTTTAAGTCTCTATTACTAGCAGTGTGACCCAGGACAAGTCACTCAACCCTTTTTGTCTCAGTTTCCTCACCTGTAAAATATGTTCTCAGATACTTCTTAGCTATGTGACCCTGGCAAAGTCACTTAACCTTGTTTGCCTGAGTTCCCTAATCTGAAAAATGAACTGGAGAAGGAAATTGCAAAATAGTCCAAGATCTTTGCTAAGAAAACTCCAAATGGGGACATGAAGAGGCAAACACAACTGAAAAATGACTCAACAACAGCAAATCAAAGTCAGAACTGGTTACCATTGATGAGGCAAATTTGTCTCATCACAAAAGACTCGGACTCTATTTTTGTTCTAAACCCATCTTAGAATCAATACTGTGTGTTGCTTCCAAGACAGAAGAACAGTGGGGGGGGGGGGGGAGTGGTATGCAAAGGGGATTAAGTGACTTGCTCAGGGTCACACTGTTAGGAAGTGTCTGAATCCAGATTTAAACCCAAGACCTTCCAATTCTATGTCTGGCTCTAAGTCCACCAAGCCACCTAATTGTCCCTTTCTGCTCTATTTTCAACATTATAATTAAATTCCTGAACTAGTTGAGTCCAGGAGTTGAACACAACTGAAAATGACTGAACAACAAATGCATGAGAATCTGTGCTAAGCACTGGGGATACTAATACAAAAAAGAGAAGTTTACGAGGGATTGGTGTAGAGAAGAAGAAATAGCCATTGTAAGAGGTTCGCAGAACATAGAGGGTGCTGGTGAAGTGCACCCAGGGTCATTGGCTCTTGAGGGATGATGAGAATTCCATTGATCAGCTATCTAAACATTATTGGGATGAGCTCACTTATTTGCACCCTATTTTAGTGGAAAGGAGGAAAACTTCAGTTCAGTAAAAGCTTGAAGAAAAATCTAAGAATAAGGCATGAGAGTAAGATATCAGTTTCTCCATCCCTACCCCTATCTCTTTAGCCAATAGAGAATTCCATTTAAACACAAATTGCCAGCTTACTGCTTTTGTTTCATTTGGAACCGATAATCCCAACAATATAGGAAAGATGTGACAGTTGGATGGCAAAAAATTCCTTCTGAGCAAAATGACAATTAAAGAGACTGAGCTAAACCTGGGTCATCCACTTTCAAAGCAACAAGAGAGTAAGACTGATGGAAAGTTCATGTGACTACAGATAATGGACACTTTAAAACTAGTTAGCTGAGGTAGTAGTTAAAATTCTGAATATCTTCAAAATGCTTTTAAGATCTGCACACAACAGTAAATTGTAAATGCAGGGTCATCATAAAATAACTTCATTGGTATTCTAAGATCCTGGCCTCAAGCATCTAGGCTAGGGGAGGAACTCACCTTGGAGTGGTTCATTTTGGCAAGGACCCTTGGATCTCTGGACCTGTTTTCCACACCAACAGGCCAGCCTTCTCATCAGCATTCTACGGGAGGGTTATAGAACCATAAATTGTTTTTATCAGTCAACAATGATCCAGTCAACTGTAGGCATCCTGATGCTTAAACCTTTTACTTTGAGAGCTAGGTGAAATCTAAGGTCAGTAGAGCCCCTCCTCCAGGCTATTATTCCTGAAGTCTATTTAGGATGAACCTATAAAGTCATGACTTGGATGAATATAGCTTTCTTTCAACCCAATGTTTCCCAACAACCCCTTGGTTTCCTCTTTGGGGGCATCTTGCCAGTGGCAGAACAGAAAGACCACTGACTGGAATCAAAGGATCTGGGTTAACATTTTATATCTAATCCAATCTCATAATTGACTTAAATTTCTGGGCCTCAGTTTCCTCATCTGTAAATTAAGAGATTTAGATTAAATGGTCTCTGATATTGCTCTCAGCCCTAGAGCAATGACATCAGGATTCCAGAACTCAAAAGCCAATCTAGCATAATAAACAAAGTGCTAGACTCAGTTAAGGGGCAGCTAAATAATATAGGCCAACAGTCAGAAAGGATCATTTTCCTGAGTTCAAATCTAGCCTTAGACACTTACTAGTTGTGTGACCCTGGGCAAGTCACTTATTGTCATTTGCCTCTATTTCTTCATCTGTAAAATAAGCTGGAGAAGGTAATGGCAAAACCACCCCAATGTCTTTGTCAAAAGAACCCCAAAAAGGGGTCACAAAGAATCAGACATAACTAAATAAGACTTGGACAGAATGGGGTTCTAATCCTATCTCTGACATGCAGTTATGGTCAAATCTTTTCACCATTCACTGAGTCTGTTTCCTTTTCTTTAAAATGAGGATAATGACTCCTGTAGTCCATAGCTATCTCATAGTGTTGATTGGACCCTCAAATAAAGGGCTAGAAAAATGGCAGTCATCATTATTCCTATTTAACAATTTCCCATTAAATGTTTGAAATAAGTTGCTATTATACTGAGCCATCATCTTATAGTACTTAAACTGTTCATCATTTATAATCCAGTCCATTTGCTGGTTGCATTGAATTTTCAAGCTTCTAGTGTACTATTTAGTATAGCAAGACAAGGCAATAAAGGTTTGCGTAGGTATAAGAGGAAGGACAAGCATTTATTAAGCATCTACTAAAGGCTTGACACTCTGCTCAGAACTTTACAATATTATCTCATTTTATCAAAACAACAGCCCTGGGAGGAAGGGAGGAAAGAAGGGAAGCAGGGAGGGAGGGAGGTTCTATTGTTCTATTTTACAGGTGAGAAAAATAAAACAAATTGAGATTAGGAGACTTTCTCATGATTGAACAGCTAGTAAATGTTTGCAGCAAAATCTGAATGGACATCTTCCTGACTCTATGCACTGCACCACCTAGCTGCCCTGAGTTCATGGAATATTGGTATTAGAAAGAATCTTTGAGAGCATTTAGTATCACCCCTCTTATTTGACAGACAAAGGAACTGAAAGTTAAAGAATTTCTATGGTTTGCTCAAAGACAGAGCTGGTAATTGGATGATCTGGAATTCAAACTCGGATTTCCTAGAGGTTAATCAATTACTCTTGCGCATCTACCATGCTGGAATCTAACAAGATGCAGAGCTAATCCCATTGGTATTATTATAAATGCTTAGGTTGACAACCTATGAAGTATTATGCACCATAGAAGCACCATTTAGTCTGTGGAACTCTCCTTCGAACTATCGGTCCTACAGGAGGTCTTCCAGACATTCAAAAAGTCAAGTCACCTTGTTAGGTGGCATAATGGAAAGATCCGGGTCCAGTAGGGACAAGTTTTATATATTAAAAATCAGATAAAAATATCCTCAAATAACTTCATAGCACCAAAGGTACATTTTCAGATCCTTAAATTTGATCCTTGTATTCCAAGAATCTCTGCCCTTATCAATAATAAAGCATAATTCTAGTAATACTATAGCATAATAAGAATGATATATTGGTCACCTAGGAATGCCTTGTTGTGAAGGGGAAGAGGAGTCAGTTGGTATTTTTTGGTATTTTTCCCTTGGTTAAGAACAGTGATTTTCTCAGTGTGGAAGAAGTTCTTGGTATAGAATTTCACTTTACCAAATGCAGAATGGCACGATGTTTATAAACCACAAGAAATTCATGCTGGAAAGAATCATAGAAAGAGTGGCCTGGAATTATAGGTACCCAGAAAGTTCTTTAAGGTCAAAGAAATTGGGAAACTCCTGGATGTTGGTAGTATCTGCCCACTTATATCTCCTTATTTAAATCCCCCTTCAGGCAGCTTGGAACAAAGTGGTGGATTGGAAACCAATGGATGGTGATTTCAATAAGAAAATTTGGGGACTACTAAAGGCCAACAGGAAAATGATAGCAGAGTCCAAATCAATTGTAAACAACAGGTGGACAATGTCAGTTCCAGAACACTGATAAGGAAATAACCTTCATCTTATAGGAAAAGATGGCAGATGACAGTTGAGAAAAGTTGCATTCACTGTTGGTCTATGTCACAGTATTTGATGTTGTTCAGTTATTCATACTCTTTCTATGGGTCCATTTCCTTCTCCAATGAGTTCCCATTTTATAGATGAGAAATTGAGGCAAATAGGAGTTAAGTGACTTAGCCAGGGTCACACAAGTGTGTAAGATCCAATTTGAATTCAGATCTAATTCCAGGTCCAGTGCTCTATTCACCACACCACCTAGATGCCCCATATTAGATAATTCTACTTAATTTTATGATTGATGTAAAACAGAATTTCTGAATGCTTTTGGTGAGCCATGGACTACTTTAGATTCCATCTCAGAATGGGTCTTTAACAACTTTGAAAGACTTTAGAACTCTTATCAATGCAATGAAAAATCATTATTCCAGAAGAAGATAAAACATGCCTCTCACTTCCTGCCAAAGAGGCATTGAACTTAAAATGCAGAGAGACATAAATTTTGGGGCATGGCCAATGTAGGAATGTGTTTTGCTGGACTACTCCTATTTATGATGAGGGTTTTCTTTTCTTTTTTTTTTCAATTTTTGTTCAATTTGGAGGAAGAGAAAGCTTTAGGAGGGGAAGAATTTGAATGCATATAAAAATAAATGTATTTTTAAAAATAATCATACTTTTAAATTCATATGATTACAAAAGAACCAAAAGGTTACTAAAAAGAGATGCATTTTTTTCTCTCATTCAAGTTAATAGATTCCCTGAAATCTCTCAGGGACTGAGGTTAACTCCTGTTATAGGGGGTGGGGAACACTATGAAGATTTATTGACAAGGGATTGTGTTTTTGAAACACATCAATACAAACATTTTTTAGCAATTTTTGCTCAGGGCCAGCCCTGTCAAAGTGCCTGTCTCACCACTGAGTAGCATTTAAGATATGGGGAGAATCTGGCCTATTTGCAATTGGATCCCAATTCAGGAACAGAGTATTGATTTTAAGCCAATTCTCTATAACCCAAAAATTTATTATTCATTCATTCAACAAATTTATAGTGAGCCTCTATACATACATGGTGCTGAATTAGGTATCTTGGGCTATTGAGAGTAGAATGATCAGTCCTTGTCCCCAAGAACTTTACAACCTTTGTCCTAGAGATAACATGCCAATATGTGACTACACGATGAGGAAGAATTTGACAAATGTCATCAGGGTGGAATAAACAAGAAATATTGGAAAGCATAGAAGAACAAGATGACAATTCCTCCCAAGAAAATCAGGAGAAGCTTTATAGAAGAGGAGATACTTGAGTTAAGTCTTGAGAGATCAGTAGTAATCAAAATAATTATTACATGGAGCAGGTGGGTGATGCAGTGGACTGGGTGTCAGAAAGACCTGAGTTCAAATCCAGTCTTGGACACTCACTAGCTATGCAACCTTGGGCAAGTCACTTAACCCTTTTTGTCTCCATTTCTTTATCTGTAAAAAAATGAGCTGGAAAAAGAAGTAACAACTCACTCCAATATCTCTGCCAAGAAAACTCCAAATGAGGTCAAGAAGAGTCAGACACAACTGAAATGATTACAACAACAAAGACCATGGAATACATACACATAGGAAAATAATGAAAAATGAGACTGAAAAGGTAATTCAGAGTCCAATGGGGGGGGTACACAAAACTGAGAAAGAAAGCAATGGGGAGCAATTGAGGGTTTCTGATCAAACAAGTGGTATGTTTTATCGCTGTTACAGGAAAATGAACCGATCACTTCTGAAGAGTAAATTGAGGAGATTAAAAAAAGATTATTGGAAAGGAAATTCGTTCAAACATCATTTCAGTAGCACAAGCATGAGATAAGACCCCGAATAAGGGTGGAAGATAGTAGGAATGTCTAAGAAGGAACAGATGTGAGAGATATTTTAAAAGATCATTAGTCCTGGGCTTATTTTAAAATTCAAATATCTCTACTGTCTACCGCATATATGAGTCATGAAGTCATGATCTTCATTAGGGAAGAAACTGGTGGTGGGGGTGGGATAGGGGGACACCTATACTGCAGTTGGAAAGTCTAGGTATATTTTTAGCCACATTAAGCTAGACTTCTGCAGCTCTGCACACTGATGCAATTCCAACATAAAACATAATCCATAATATTCCAGAGGAACAAATCCAATTCTTAGTCATATAAATTTTCATATAAGTCCATCACAATTCATTCCAAAAACATCTCATTCTCTTTGAAAGCTGAAGCTGGAACAAGGGGTAAAAGAAAGTCATTTCAAACGGCTTTGGAATTTCCAGAGATGCTAAATCTAACTTGCTTATATAGTACAGGACCAATCCCCCAAACGTTAAATCAGAGGCAAAGCACTGCACCCTTGAAAAGATATATTCCACAAAAGTTTATCATGGTATATTAAAGTCCAATGTGAGTTATTACTGACCAGATCTGGAACTGATGTCTCCCTTTGATTGCCCTAGCTAGACCGCAGTTAAGTATTTTCCAATGAGATATATATATTTCCCCCTTTTCATCTGCCTTTTTCTACTTACAATAGAGTAAAGAATTTCAAAGGCAAAGGTTTGAACAAAAGACAGATTCCATTCCCTGGGACCCCAAACTGTATTTCTGAAACCCTAGAAATTCTGGAAAGATGAGAGCAGACTTAGCCCAATAGGAAAAATCTAATGAAATTGTCTACAATGTCCTTTTAATAAAGCTGAAGAACATCTGGTGGAGGATATTTAGAATGATGAAAAACCTTGAGACCAGGCTATGTGAACACTGATTGGAAAATATATATATATATATATATATATATATATATATATTAAGCATTTACTATAGTACCTGCCCTAAAGGAACCTATATACTTTTTTTAACCCTCATTTTCTGTCTTAGAAATGATACTAAGTATTGATTCCAAGGCAGAAGAGCTATAAGGAAGAGGCAATTGGTATTGTGACTTGCCCAACTCACAAAGCTAGGAAGTCTCTGAGGCCAGAAATAAACCCAGGACTTCTCACACCTGACTCTTTATCCATTGAGCCACCTCGCTGCCCCAGGAGCTTATTTTTCAATAAGAGGTAATCTATATAAAGAGGTCTGGTGACCAGGGAGAGATGGTTTGGCTTGGAAAGTTGCAGGAAAAATATCCCAAAATGGTGGGTTACAAGGAAACAACACAGCCCCAACTCTACCTCCATTGTCCAATCCTACATGCACAACTATTCCACTTAAGATCTAGGAAGAATAATAGACTGGAGTAATTGGGAAATCCAAACAGAAAAGAAATTAAATTATATTTCTGAGTCTAGGGAGCAAAAACAGGACTTAGACTTATGCACTAGGGAAAGGGCTGACCTGTAATTGTTTTCTTTGGCAAGGAGTAATGATATAGATCCACCAGGATGAGGTCTGATTGTATAACAAGGCGGGGGGGGGGGGGTGGTACAGAGTACACCTATAGGACTCTAACCCAAGAGCTAAATTGCTAATCCAGGATGAACTTAGAAGGGGACCTGTAGAGTGTATTCTCTTATTAGAAAGTAAGCCCCTGGGTCCTACTTCCGGTCAAGATGGCGCCGTGGAAGCAGCGAAAGTTCAGACCTCGGAAACCCTTCCTTACCGATCACAAACAGAGTGCTCCTAGGACACCGAAATTCAAGCTGAACAACAGGATAGACCTGGGGAACCCTCCTCCTGGACCTGGATCAAAAGGTACCGCACCCCAAAAGCCAGAACCCTAGATCACTTGGATCTAAGGTGTAAACAGAAGGAAGGTCCCAGGACCCATCCCCCCCAACCCAGAGTGCTGAGCCCAAGGCAGCAGCAGGAACCTCAGGGATCTGAGGATTCACCTTGAAAGCAACCTGAGCCAGTCTCCAAGCATTCAACACAGATTGTGGAGGAGGAGGTTTTTTGCTTCAGGGCCCATTCTGCCCAAACCAGGTGAATCTAATCCCATCAGGAGCCCTCAGAGCCCAGGCAAGCCATGACCCCTCCCCCCTTAGAGAGCAGGGTCTTCTGAAAAAACAGAAACCTAGAGGCAAAGTCAAGATGGCAGCCTGGAAGGAGCATAGACCTGGCAGCCTGGCCAGAGCTTTGGAGATCCTCCATATTTGCTCCAGCTGTCCAGGAAGTTTAAAACTCAGAATAAACCCAGCCCAACTAAGCTGAACTCAATCCCATCAAAAGTCTCCAGAACACAGGGAAGCCCAGGCTCCCCATCCTTCCACATTGACTGCTGGACTTTAAGCCAATCAAAAGCCTCCAGAGGACAGGAAAGCTCAAACCCCCAACAACCCTCCCCCAGAGATTACACCAAGAGATCTTCTGTTAAAGCTCCAAGAGGGGAGACTGATAGAAGTCCCCCAAAAACAAAAAAATGAGAGGAACAAGAGCACAGACAAATAAGGGGAGTAAAGAAGGGGTGAATTTGAACAAACAACAGAAACAGAAGAAAGAAACTACAATAGTCAGCTACTACTCAGCAAATGGAACAGAGGGATAGAGATCAGCAAACAATAAACCAGAAATCCCAGCGAATTGGATACAGGCTGTGGAAGAACTCAAAACACAACTAAGAGAGGCTGAAGACAACTGGGAAAAGAACTTAAAAATTAAGATAAGTCATCTGGAAACAGAGGCACTTGAACTAAAATAAGAAAATCGTGTCTTGAAAGCCAAAATCATCCAGCTGGAAAATGAGGCAAAGGAGATGAAAGACGAGGTAAAGAGGATGAAAGACGATCTTCAAAAAAAATCATACCAGAAGAAAAAAGACAACCAAAAAGCTAGAAATGAAATCCAATCTTTAAGAACCAGAGTAAAACAACTAGAATCAAGTGACCTCACAAGGCAGTAGGACACTATAAAATAAAACAAAAAGAATGAAAAAATTGAGGAAAATGTGAAGCATCTCATTCACAAAACAGACGATTTAGAAAATCATTCAAGAAGAGACAATTTAAGAATAATTGGACTACCAGAAGACCACGGCAAAAGAAAAAGCCTGGACATAATACTAGAGGAAATTATCCAAGAAAACTGCCCCGAGATCCTAGAACAAGAGGGGAAAGTGGAGATTGAATGAATCCACAGATCACCCCCTGTATTTAATCCCCAACTGACAACACCAAGAAATGTTATAGACAAATTCAAAAACAATCAGATGAAAGAACAGATATTACAAGCTGCCAAGAAGAAGCCATTCAGATACCATGGAAACACGGTGAGGATAACACAGGATCTGTCTGCATCCACACTAAAGGACCAAAAGGCATGGAATACGATATTCTGGAAAGCAAGGGAACTAGGTCTACAGTCAAGAATAAAATACCCATCAAAACTGACTCTATTCTTACAGGGGAAAGTATGGTCATTTAACACAACAGAAGAGTTCTAAGCATTCATAAATAAAAGACCAGACCTGAACAGAAAATTTGAAGTCCAACCACAGAACTCAAGAGAATCATCAAAAGGTAATTAAAAAAGAGGAGAAAAAACAACAAAAACAACAACAAAAATTTTTAAGAGACTCAATAAGTTAAAATGATATGTATCGCTATAAGAAAAGAGGTGATTGGCAACTCTTAAAAACTGTTGCTATCACCTGAGCAGCTAGAAGAACTACACTCAGAGGGAACAGTGACAAACTGTATAGGATGAAAGGACAAGACATAAATAGGTATATACAGATATGCATGCATAAATACATATACATGTGTATGTATATATATACATGACTAATGCTAAAAAAGAAAAGAAGGTATGACTAAAAGAAATGGGAAAAGAAACAAATGGGGGTAAATTTATATGTCACAAAGAAGCTCAAGGTGGGAGGTGGGAGAAGATAGATACACTGGAAGGGTAAAGAGGTTGGAGATAGGAAATACTCAACTCTTACATACTTTGAAACTGACCCAAAGAGGGAAGAAAAATTCAATCCATTGGGGAAGAGAATAGATTTGCACCCTATAGGGGAGTAGAAGGGTAAAAAACAGACTGGTGGGGAGGGAAGCAGTACAAGGGAGGAAGAGGGTGGGGGGGGATTTTAAAAAGGCTACAGGGGAAAATAAGGGAGGGAATAAGAAGGGAGGGGGGTAGAAAGGGAAGTACAAGGGGGACTGATTTAAAGTAAATCACTGGACTAAAAGGTAGAGCTGAAGAAGAAAGGTTAGAATTAGGGAAGGATATCAAAATGCCAGGGAGTCCTCCAGTGACAGTCATAACTTTGAATGTGAATGGGATGAACTCACCCATAAAACGTAGATGAATAGCAGAATGGATTAGAATCCAAAACCCTACCATATGTTGTCTTCATTAAACACACATGAGGTGGGTAGACACCCACAAGGTCAGAATTAAAGGATGGAGTAAGACCTTCTGGGCCTCAACTGACAGAAAGAAGGCAGGAGTGGCAATCATGATATCTGATAAAGCCAAAGCAAAAATCGACCTGATCAAAAGGGATAGGGAAGGTAATTATATTTTGTTAAAAGGGACTTTAGATAATGAGGAAATATCACTAATCAACATGTATGCACCAAATAATATAGCACCCAAATTTCTAATGGAGAAACTAGGAGAATTGAAGGAAGAAATAGACAGTAAAACCATATTAGTGGGAGACTTGAACCAACCATTATCAAATTTAAATAAATCAAATAAATAAATAAATAAATAAATAAATAAATAAGAAAGAGGTAAAAGTAGTGAATGAAGTCTTAGAAAAAATAGAATTAATAGACATGGAGAAAAATAAATAGGAATAAAAAGGAATACACCTTCTTCTCAGCACCACATGGCACATTCACAAAGATTGACCATACATTAGGTCACAGAAACATGGCACACAAATGCAGAAAAGCAGAAATAATAAATGCAGCCTTTTCAGACCACAAGGTAATAAAAATAATGATCAGTAATGGTACATGGAAAACCAAATCAAAAACGAATTGGAAATTAAACAATATGATACTCCAAAATCGTTTAGTTAGAGAAGAAATCATAGAAACAATTAATCATTTCATCGAGGAAAGTGACAATGGCAAGACATCCTTTCAAACCTTTTGGGATGCAGCCAAAGCGGTAATCAGAGGTAAATTCATATCCCAGAGTGCACATATAAACAAACTAGGGAGAGCAGAGATCAATCAATTGGAAATGCAAATAAAAAAACTCAAAAGCGACCAAATTAAAAACCCCCAGCAGAAAACCAAACTAGAAATCCTAAAAATTAAGGGAGAAATTAATAAAATCGAAAGTGATAGAACTATTGATTTAATAAATAAGACAAGAAGCTGGTACTTTGAAAAAACAAACAAAATAGACAAAGTACTGGTCAATCCAATTAAAAAAAGGAAGGAAGAAAAGCAAATTAACAGCATCAAAGATGAAAAGGGGGACATCACCTCTGAGGAAGAGGAAATTAAGGCAATCATTAAAAATTACTTTGCCCAATTATATGGCAATAAATACACCAATTTAGGTGATATGGATGAATATATACAAAAATACAAACTGCCTAGACTAACAGAAGAGGAAATAGAATTCTTAAATAATCCCATATCAGAAAATGAAATCCAACAGGCCATCAAAGAACTTCCTAGGAAAAAATCCCCAGGGCCTGATGGATTCACCAGTGAATTCTATCAAACATTCAGAGAACAGTTAATCCCAATACTATACAAACTATTTGACATAATAAGCAAAGAGGGAGTTCTACCAAACTCCTTTTATGATACAAATATGGTACTAATTCCAAAGCCAGGCAGGCCAAAAACAGAGAAAGAAAACTATAGACCAATCTCCCTAATGAATATAGATGTAAAAATCTTAAATAGGATACTAGCAAAAAGACTCCAGCAAGTGATCAGAAGGGTCATCCACCATGATCAAGTAGGATTTATACCAGGGATGCAGGGCTGGTTCAATATTAGGAAAACCATCCACATAATCGACCATATCAACAAGCAAACCAACAAGAACCACATGATTATCTCAATAGATGCAGAAAAAGCATTTGATAAAATACAACATCCATTCCTATTAAAAACACTAGAAAGCATAGGAATAGAAGGGTCGTTCCTAAAAATAATAAACAGTATATATCTAAAACCATCAGCTAATATCATCTGCAATGGGGATAAACTAGATGCATTCCCAATAAGATCAGGAGTGAAACAAGGATGCCCATTATCACCTCTATTATTTGACATTGTACTAGAAACACTAGCAGTAGCAATTAGAGAAGAAAAAGAAATTGAAGGCATCAAAATAGGCAAGGAGGAGACCAAGTTATCACTCTTTGCGGATGACATGATGGTCTACTTAAAGAATCCTAGAGACTCAACCAAAAAGCTAATTGAAATAATCAACAACTTTAGCAGTTGCAGGATACAAAATAAACCCACATAAGTCATCAGCTTTTCTATATATCTCCAACACAGCTCAGCAGCAAAAACTAGAAAGAGAAATCCCATTCAAAATCACCTTAGACAAAATAAAATACCTAGGAATCTACCTCCCGAGACAAACACAGGAACTATATGAACACAACTACAAAACACTCTCCACACAACTAAAACTAGACTTGAGCAATTGGAAAAACATTAACTACTCATGGATAGGACGAGCCAATATAATAAAAATGACCATCCTACCCAAACTCATCTATCTATTTAGTACCATACCCATGGAACTCCCAAAAATTTTCTTTACTGATTTAGAAAAAACCATAACAAAGTTCATTTGGAATAACAAAAGATCAAGGATATCCAGGGAAATAATGGAAAAAAAAACACAAATGAGGGGGGCCCTGCAATCCTAGACCTCAAACTATATTACAAAGCAGCAGTCATCAAAACAATTTGGTACTGGCTAAGAGACAGAAAGGAGGATCAGTGGAATAGACTGGGGGCAAGAGACCTCAGCAAGACAGTATACGATAAACCCAAAGATCCCAGCTTTTGGGTCAAAAGTCCACTATTTGATAAAAACTGCTGAGAAAATTGGAAGACAGTGTGGGAGAGATTAGGAATAGATCAACACCTCACACCCTACACCAAGATAAATTCAAAATGGGTGAATGACTTAAACATAAAGAAGGAAACCATTAGTAAATTGGGTAAACACAGAATAGCATACATGTCAGACTTTTGGGAGGGGAAAGACTTTAAAACCAAGCAAGACATAGAAAGAATCACAAAATGTAAAATAAATAATTTTAACTGCATCAAATTAAAAAGCTTCTGTACAAACAAAACCAATGTAACTAAAATCAGAAGGAAAACAACAAATTGGGAAAAAATCTTCATAAAAACCTCTGACAAAGGTTTAATTACTCAAATTTATAAAGAGCTAAATCAATTGTACAAAAAACCAAGCCATTCTCCAATTGATAAGTGGGCAAGGGAAATGGATAGGCAATTTTCAGTTAAAGAAATCGAAACTATTAATAAGCACATGAAGAAGTGTTCTAAATCTCTTATAATCAGAGAGATGCAAATCAAAACAACTCTAGCATGATAGCAAAGGAAAGTAATGAATGCTGGAGGCGATGTGGCAAAGTAGGGGCATTAATTCATTGCTGGTGGAGTTGTGAACTGATCCAACCATTCTGGAGGGCAATTTGGAACTATGCACAAAGGGCGACAAAAGAATGTCTACCCTTTGACCCAGCCATAGCACTGCTGGGTTTGTACCCCAAAGAGATAATGGAGAAAAAGACTTGTACAAAAATATTCATAGCTGCACTCTTTGTGGTGGCCAAAAACTGGAAAACGAGGGGATGCCCATCAATTGGGGAATGGCTGAACAAATTGTGGTATATGTTGGTGATGGAATACTATTGTGCTCAAAGGAATAATAAAGTGGAGGAATTCCATGGAGACTGGAACGACCTCCAGGAAGTGATGCAGAGCGAGAGAAGCAGAACCAGGAGAACATTGTACACAGAGACTAATACACTGTGGTATAATCGAACGTAATGGACTTCTCCATTAGTGGCAGTGTAATGTCCCTGAACAATCTGCGGGGATCTAGGAGAAAAAACACTATTCATAAGCAGAGGACAAACTGTGGGAGTAGAAACACCAAGGAAAAGCAACTGCCTGACTACAGCGGTTGAGGGGACATGACAGAGGAGAGACTCTAAAGGAAACCCTAATGTAAATATTAACAACATAGTAATGGGTTCGAATCAAGAACACATGTAATACCCAGTGGAATCACGCGTCGGCTATGGGGGGGGGGGAAGAAAAGAAAATGGTCTTTGTCTTTAATGAATAATGCATGGAAATGATCAAATAAAATATTATAAGATTTAAAAAGAAAAAAAAGAAAAAAAAGAAAGTAAGCCCCTGGGGCACTTCAGTGGAGCCAGGCACTGGAAGTGCTGGGTTCAAATCTGACCTTGGACACTTCCTAGATGTATAATCCTGGGCAAGTCACTTAAACCCATTTTCTTAGAGCTTATTACTCTTATGCCTTGGAACCAGATCTTGAAAGCCTGGCCTGAAGTTATATACTGGCCAAGAAGCAGGCATGTAAGCTGTGTAGCACTCATCTTGAAGTGAGGTCACAGATTCTACTCTTAGCCAAGTCTGAAGCATACCATTGAGTACCCAGGGAAGGGAGTTCAGATTGGGGGAGGGGGTAGTCTTACATACCTGTTCATTTTAACTTAAAAAACCTCCTAACTAGTTAATGAAAACCAGGGCCAGTGAGAGTCTACTGGAAGTTCAACCAGAGAGTAGCCTACAGTTGTGTTGCTGAGACACAAACTGTTGTCAGGAGATTATATAACTCAGACCAATAGGGTTGGTTACTATAGTCTGATTACAAGCATAGCCCTAAATGTGATTGTTTAGAATGGATGCACTTAGAATCTATAGATCCCCATCCTGAGATACTTGAATACCTTAGCACCCAACATTAAGAAAAGACAACAAAAGGACCACAGATTACAAAACAAGAAAAATCAAGACCTCAAAATTCATTCTGCAAGTTTATAGGATTGCATAACATGATTCCCTGAAAATAAAATGGAACAAATAGAAAATAATAACTCCATGAGACAAGAAATATAAAAGGCAAAAGACTGAAAACCTGGGAAAATGTCAAGGATGCTTATTGAAGACCCAGGGGAAATAGAAAAAAATGGTTGAAGGAACTGGAGATGTTTAACCTGGAGAAGGGAAGCTGTAAGGTAAGAGGGACATGGGAATGATGCTTTCTTTATTAATGTGAAGGGCTGCCATGCAGTCCTGGATTTGTTTAGTTTGGTCACAAAGGACAAAGCTAGGAGGAAGAGTTAGAAGTTAGAAGGGGCAAATTTTGGCTTGATGTCAAGAAAAATGTACTAAAAATGAGAACTTGTGAAGTGATTTGATATTACTCAGGAACATAGACTGTTAGACTTAAAAAAAAAATTGGAGTAATAACCAAACTGGCCACATTCTGGGAAGCACATTATCTTTGGAGTTGGGACTAGTTTGTCCCTTCTTTCGCAAATAACTGGATAACTTGGAGAGCCAGCTGTTTTTTTTTTGTTTGTTTGTTTTGTTTTGTTTTGTTTAAATTTATAGTCAGACAGCAAGAGAACTAGGGAAGATGCTCTCAATCAGTTGTACATTCTTATCTTCCATGAATACCTTATAACACTATAGCATGCTATCAGACAACCCTGAAACTCTCTCTGGATCTCTGACTGCTTAATGGTTCTCACACCCATTTGTTTGGCCATTCTGTAGACTGAATTGGTTTTCTCTTGTGTTTTGGTACTGATCCTAGTTATAAACACAGGAGTGTAATCAGAGCATATCTAGTACAACCCCCTCATGTTACGGATGAAGGAAAGAGTTATAGTAAAATCTAATGAATTACCTAAGGTCATATGACTAGCAATGACCAGTACCAAGACTGGAACCCAGGTCCTTTGACTCCAATCTATATGCTTTCCACAGCAACGTGCTAACTCAATCCTCATTAATCTGGTGTTTGGCATCAAATGTCCAGGTGTATCATTTTTCATCTGGCCTCATTCCCCTCTAAGAAATCTCATTATTCATCTCAAGCCCCTTTGTGTTTTTATCTACTCGATCCTCTGTGGGTAGTTTGAATAAACATTTAATCAAATTAATATTTTTAAATGAAGAATTAATGAGGGTCAGCATCAAATCTCATTCAGCCATGCAAAAGCTTAAATCACCTAATCCTAGTCATGTTATTCCATCTCACCATTCCCCATCCTGTCCCTCCTACATGAATAGGAGAAAGGAAGTATAACTATAATTCACTTTCTCCCCAATTCAGAAAAAAAAATATGACATGTGGAGTATAGCCCCAAAGACCTCATTGCTCCCTTGGAGCATCTCATTCATTAACAAACCCTATTTGGAGCTGGCTAATGCCTCAAAAGGGGCACTTAGTCCATTTGCATCATAGCCCAAGTGAAAAAGCTAGAGGGCATGGGTAAAAAAGCTCTATCCCACTTGTGAATCCTTCTCTTCTAGTTCTTTCTTTTCAGAAGTCCCCACTCTCCTTTGATGGTAGCATCCACTCCTTTTTCCTGTCCCTAATTCTGGTGACTAAGTAGGGAAATTAAATGTATGGCACATCTCGGGACCAACAAAAAGGACTATTCGATCTTCAGCAAAGAGGTCTGGCAACTCGAGCTAGGGTCCGACATTTTCTTGAAGCAGTGCTACAAAGGGATCTCCTGTGCAGAAGGACAGAGGTGGATGATCACATACCAGCAAGGTTATAAAAAGAGTTCAGGGTCAAGTACACATTGATGGAATTTGTAGATCCCTTCCAACTTAGAGATATGTGACTGGGATTCTGGGAGTTGTGAAGAATAGAATAAAAAGAAACTAAGTTTAAAATCAAAGGACCTGGTCAAGTTCAAATTCTTTTTCTCTGTGTGACCTTGAGCATCTTTAGCCTCTCTGCAACTCAGTTTCCCCATCTGTAAAATGATGGGATTGCTGGTTAGCAAAGGGGAGGATAGGGAGTCAGAGTAGAGTGCAGTATCTAACATCCATCAATTTTGTGAATAAGCCATGAAAAGATTGTTGTAAGACCTTCTTCCTTAGACAACCTGGCATCGATTACACCAGAAAACTGAAGATAAAAGCAAAGCTAGTTTATACTTTGGCAAAGATTGTTTTTAAATTACTTGATTAAAACCTAATAGACTCAATGTTGGATTCAACTTGGCCCAAATGGTCTTACATGACCTCTATTAATAATGATTGAATTTAATTCAGTCTGCACCATGCTGACAGGGACAAGGGCCTCCCACAAGATCATGGTGGGAGCCCTGCAAATGTCTGGTCTTAAATTGTGACTTCTAGCATTCATGCAACAAAGCAATGGTCTGCAAGGACAAATGAAGGAGGCTGAGGTTACCCGGTATGCAATAGGAATGAGTGCAGGAGCTGGATCCATAGAAACACAAATGTGGCAAACATGGCAGAGTCATGTTTTCAAATGGATCCATGAGGAAGTTAGAAGTGATCAATAACAACTCATTACAGATCTTGTTCCCATTTTACAGATGGGAATGTAGATTTAAAATTAGAAAGACTCTCACAGTTCATCTAGAACAAATCTAATTTTTTAATAGGGAACTGAAGTCCAAAATAATGGCTTGCTCAAGGTCACATGGATGGTACTTAACAGAATTTGGATATGAATCAAGAATTCTAAATCAAGCATGATTCCCACTGTACCAAACTCCTCTCCAAAATCAAGATAGAGTCAGGTTAATGACTTGCCAGAGATCATTAAGGCAGTAAGTAGCAAGTCCAGAAATTGACCTCAGATCCCATAAGTCCAAATTCCACACTATTTCCAACATACCAAAATCCTCTTAGAAATTAAATGCTATGTTCAGAGTCATAGAGATAGTCTATGAAAGAGACATGATTTGAACTCAGCCCTTTTTGAATCCAAGTCCAAGACTCCCTCCTCTGTGCCATGCTGTAAAGATGACAGACAACAGATGTACCTCCTAACTCACAGATTAGATCCCACAGGACCACAAATAGCCAACCAGGAGGCCAAAAACTCAGTGGGATGCGCCAATAATCTGGTTTTTTGGACAGAAATAGAAATGCCTGTCAGCACCAGGCTAAGATGTGTTGGCAGACCCTCACGGTACTCTGTAGGTGGGGCTGACTTCAAAAGCCACCACTTGCAATATTCAGTAAGCATTTGGAGCTTCATTATGACTTCAGCTCTGCAGAACACATGTAAGCCCCTCTGAATTGGGGTGTTTTCTTGACCTGGCCTTTTTAATCAATTATGCCTTCTGTTGCCATTTGCTCAGCACACCCATTTATGTTCCTTCCACTTTCCCATTCCTATGTTACTACTCAAAGCTCCTGCTATTGGAATCTGGTTTGAACTTGATAAATACTTCCAGTCTGCCTTTACTCTATAAGTCTTCCCCCAGATTTTCTCTCCCTACCTCTAACATGGACAAATTAAAACACAGGATGCTAATTTCTGGTATTCCATCTCCCATCATTGGCTCAGCTTCACCCTTGATTCTTTTACCTTCTTCGCTTTTCTCTCCCATCATGCAGTTCATCTCTAAGATGTATTGATTCCAGAATCACATGACTTCCCCGATCACATCATCTCTGTCCACTCCTACAGCCACCCCTAGTCCAAGCCTTCATCACTTCTTGCCTTTTGCAGTAGCCCCTTAAATACTCTCCCTGATTTCAGACTCTCCTTTCCGATCAATCTCCTCTACCTGGTTGATTTATTAATTTTCCTAAAGCAAAGTTGTGAACCTGTTCAAGAAACTCCCATGTCTCCCAATAGCCTCTGGCAGAAAATACAAACTTCTCAATTTGGCACTTAAAACTCTTCACATTCTGGCTTCTCCCTGTCTTTACAGCATTTTTCTTCACATCTCTCTCCCTTATGCAGTTTCTATTCCAGCCTCACTGGCATACATGGCATTCCCTATACATATTACATCTCCTACTTCTGTATCCTTGCTCAGGATGTATATGACGCCTGCCTCATGCATGCCATCCTCAGATTGGCCTCTTAGCTTCAAGGTTCAATTCAGACATCACTCTCAATGGAGGTATTTTTCCTGAGCACCACCACCACCCCCAGTTGTCAATGCAATGCCAAATAGCTTTATCTATGCTTATCTATATGTACATGTGCCTTTAGACTATTACCACCACCTTCCCAAGAGAATATAAGCCCCCTCAGGACAATGTTATTCATTTTTACCTTTCCAGCCACAGAATCTAGCCCATTTTCTTGATGGGTTTTGTATAATCAAGCATAAGATGTGGTATCAGAGATCCTGAGTTCAAATCCTGTCTCTCCCACAAAGTATCTGTGTGATCCTGAATAAGTCACTTAACCTGTGTGGCTTTCAATTTCCCCAAAAGTAAAATGAGACCCTTGGACTAGATGAACTTCATGGTCCACTTCGAATCTGTATCTGTGATCCTATAATCTAATTATATGCAATTTCATCAGTGTGAGGAACTCCTATTTAGAAAACTCCCTCCATTAATACAGATCAGCAACTTATTTATCCTAGAGAATTGCTTGGTATATTGAGAGCTTATATGACTTGTTGAGGGTCCCACAGCCAAGCCAAGTCGAGTCGATAAGCGTTCATTAAAAATCCACTATGTTCCAGGTATTATGGGAAATGCCAGGGAAAGAAAGAAAGGCAAAAACTCTGCCTTCCCCTGAAGGAGCTCACAGTCTAATGGGGAGACAATAGTACTATGGAGAAGACAACTACTTGCCCACAAACAACACACGGGATAAAATGGGGGTAGTCTGAGAAGGAAGGCAATAAAGCCAAGGAGAACTCAAGAAAAGCTTCTTGTACAAGGTAGAGCTTCAGCTAAAACGTAAAAATCCAGCAGGGAAGGCAGAAAGTAAAGACGGGGACCGAGAGTAGTCCAGAAATGGAAGAGATCCTTGTACAAGTATATTTGATCCTAGAAATGATCTCTACTATGTCAAGTTATCCTTCATCTTGTACACAGTAGGTACTTCATGAATGGGTCTGAAATGAGTTTTTTGAGATGAGACTTTGAAAAGAGACTGAAATGAGCTGTGCCCTCATAAAAAGAGCAACGATTAGACAGAATGAATGATGTCATGGAACATCTTTGTCCTCTCTCTGTAATGCTAACCACTCCAGTGAAAATGGAAAACGTTGGACCCAAACCTGGATATTTTGCATACCCAACTCCACTATTTGCAAAGCTTTGGGTCTCAAGTTTTCCACATCGCATATAGATCTACTCAGTCGGTCCTGGGGGCTTAGGGAGGGCAAGGTATCCTTGGGGAACAAAGATGGCTCAGAAATACTTAAGAGGACTGTCTTATTAACAGGGTAACTTTCCCCCCATCGATATTATTCAGTAATTGGAGAGGTTAATAAATCTTTATTCTATTTTGTTTTGATTCTTGTCCCAAAAGTATTTTCTGTTATATCAAATACTTAAATAACCTCCAAATCATTCTACCAAAGAAATATGAATGAGATTTATTTTTTTAACAGAGAAACCCAAGTAAAATAAAGTTAAGCAAAAGGGGAAATAGATCTTCTGGAAGAAAAAAATTTGAATTTTTCCATATTCTCTTCTTCTTAGAACATGGAAAAATCATTTTCTAGCAGAAATCAGTATTCTTATAAGGTATACCTTTCCCCTCCATGTTTGACAGCTGGAAAAAGTGAAGAATGGAGTCATAAGTGATAGTCTGAAGATTGAATTGCAACTCCATTTTCATTGTTCTCTGTATATTTCTCTCCCTCTAAATTTTCCCCTTGTCTTCTTTATGCAGCTTTTTGTACTGGCCTCAGTTTCCTCATTTGGAAAATGATTCATGTTGGATTTAATGTCTTCTAAAATCCCTGGAAACTCTAAATGAGAAGCAGTAGAGAATGGTGGATGAAGAGCTTTTGTATTTGGAGTGAAGAAGACTTGGCTTCAGATTCCATCTCAGATAAATACTAATGGTGTGACCTGCCCCACTTCACTGAAGCCAGCCACTTAAATTCTCTGAGTCTCAGTTTCTGCAACTGTAAAATGGGGATAATATTAATATATATATTAATATATATTATTATATATATATATTATTAATATATATATATTAATATATATATTATATATATATATATATATAAATGACATAATATTATGTCAGTTATGAGGATCAAATGAGCTACTGCAACTAGATCAGTACTCTTAATGGGTAGGCAGGTTCCTACAATGAAAGAGTTCATCATAGGGGGCCAGGTCTAGAGACAGTAGGCCCTAGGTTCATACTTCTGATCTGTGTGTCCCTGGGCAAGTCACTTGACCCCCATTGCCTAGCCCTTACCTCTCTTCTGCCTTGGAACTAATACACAGTATTGACTCCAAGATGGAATTTAAGGGTTTAAAAAAAAAAAGCTCATCAGAAGTGGTCAATCCCATCATCCTGAAGACCTTCCTCAATTTGTCCTGACATTGAGAGGGTACCCACACAGCATTCTATCTGTTAATCTGTCAGCCCTCTTACTTATCACATGACCAGCCAATCTTTTCCTCCTAATATATTGTTCCTTGAAAGGTATTTTCCTGCTGTTTTTATTCTTTCAAAATAAGTAGATAATGTACATAAAGTCCTCTGCAATGTTTAAGAGGCTATATAAATATGAGTTATTATTATTAATAATTCTATGACTCTATTATAAACTACTTTGTATCCCCAGACTTTAAGTTGGTGCCCAGCACATAGAAAAACACCTAATAATTTCTTGTTGACTGACTGAGAAAATTCAAAGGTCAGAATGGTGTTGAGAGCATCAAAGGATCCTAAAAGAATTAAGGGAATTATTTCATATTGGCTGATGGTGAGTCCCACTTAACTTACTGGTGTCAGGAGGATGAGTTAGTTCCCAGTACAGAGAGAGGGAATAAATTCCTCTTTCTCCCAAGTGCCATCGTTCAATCAATCCATCAACAAATATTTATTGAGACCCTCCTGTTAGCCTGGCACTGGGAGAGGTGCTCTCATTTGGTTCTCCCTTTGGGCGCCATGGTTGCCAAAGAAAATGTTTCCCAGGAAAGTGAATCAACCCCAAATCAGACATCCTGAGCCCCATCTCCAAATGATGTAGCTTCAAAAAAAAATCTGGGCTAGCAGACACTGAGCTTCCATCTGGTTTTCCTCACAGCCACTAAAGACTGGGAAACTCTTCAACATGACTTCCAAAAGAAGGTTGTGAATTTGCCATAGGCCGTTTGTAACATTTATTCTTTTTCTCTTCAATTCAATGCAAATCAGCAAGGATTTATCAAGTGCCTACTTTTTCAAGACATTGTATTAGGGGGCTGAGGATACAAGACCAAAATAGAAATGGTTACCACCTTCAAGAAAGTTATATTCTACTGGGAAGGGGAATCCAATATTTACACAGATAAAGAATTTCAGAGGGAGAGCTAACAAAGGGGGAAGCAGAGGAAGGTGCTGGGAAAAGCCTAGGTGATGGTATTAGGACCTGGCCTTGACGGCAGCTAAGAATTTCAAGAAGCAGAGGGATATAGAAAGTACTCCGGTCATGGCACCAAAATGTCACAGACCTGGAATGGCAGAGAAAACTATGTTGGGAGGGAAACTATGAGGGAGGAATAGGGAACTACCCAGGAAACACAGAGGAGACAAACCAGGAAGGGCTCCAACTGTCCAACAAAAGAGTTAGTATTTTATCCTAGAGGCAAGTGGGAGCCACAGTAGCTTGTGGAGGAGGGAAGGGATATGACACTGAGAAATACCTATTTCTTAACTCTACAGAGGATACTTTGAAGAAGAGACATAGACAAGGCTGAATTATAAGGAGGCTATTCTATCTCTAAGGAAATTCTTTATTTTTTAAATTAGTCACAAATTAGCAGGTGGGAAGGTTATGTTCCATTTACTGGACATTTTCCAGATCTGCTTACCGTTTGAGTCATTATGTGTGTTTATCTTTAAACAGGAATCTCAATATTTAATGTCCTGACTCTAAGCCGAGCCATTAGAAGCTAGGTATTATATCCTATCCAGGACAGCTCTAAAGAAAGGTCTGACAGTCAACTGTTAAATGTTCAGGAGGAATTGTCTCCAAAATATACAAACGCTACGAATCAAGGCCAGATTTATTGTAGTTTTCTTGACGGTCTAGACTTAGGAAAGCGACAGAAAATATTAGTGATGCAGAGTAAGCAAAAGTGTGTCATGTACACTTTGTTAATCCTAGAGATTCTCTTGTTAACTACTTACCAGGACATTCCTGCAAAGATATTTCCTCTATTATTATAATCCGAGGACAAAAGGTTTAAAGACTTGGGTCTAGATCTTGAAGAGACCTTCCCCTCCATTGCTTTGGCCTCTGGTAGTGATGGAGTGCTCTGCCTGAAGACAGGCAGATCATCTTCCCATGTTCAAACCTGTCCTCAGCTACCGTATGTCCCTGAGCAAGTCATCTTACCCTCTGGCCTCAGTTTCCTCCTCTATAAAATAAGCTAAAGAGGAAAATAACAAACCACTCTAGTATCTTTGGCAAGGAAAGTCCAAGTGGGGTCACACAGAGTTGGACATGACTGAAAAACAACTGAACACAAGCAATAGCCACATTCTACAATTGAAGAAATTCGGTAAGGTGATCCAGGGAATGAGGAACAGAGCTGAGATTAGAACTGAGACCTCCTGTCTCCAAATTCAGGATTCTTTCCATTATACCAGAGGCAAAGCTGTTGGCATTAAGGGATAATTTCCCTTATCTGTTTCCACACTGATGAGGGTGTTGCTACTTGCAGCTTTGCTCATGAACTGAGCCAACAGCATGTTTTAGCTATAGTCCATGGTTCTGACTCCCAGACAAGCAGCATTCTGGAACTGGGAAGCGTATTAAAATACCATCAGTCCCTGAGTCCATGGGGCCTGGATCCATCAATGTTTTTGCTTCTGGAAGACTTGTAAGTGCTGCCCAGAGCTTCTCGCCATGGAGAGCAATTCCATAGGAGTGAAAGCAAAGAATTCTCTGCAGCTTCCATTGTCATAATTAGGACAACATGAGGGTGCTGCAAAGTCCACAAAGAAAGAAAAAGGAACCTGCGGGTGGGCAAAAATACCCTGATATTGGGAACATGCCTAAGTCCATCAAAACTCATTAACAAAAGGCATGGACCATGAATAATTTCTAAGGGATCATCCTTTAACCAGTCTTTGTGGTTTTAGGAACTCCTCAAGGTGATGAGGACCACTAAAGACACTGAGGATGGAAGCAGCTTCAGTAGCTGCTCAAACTAGAGCCATTGGAAGGCTTTCACGTATTCATGTCTCAGGATTTAATTAAAGGCTCAGGATTTAATTAAAGGTCTAGGCCACTGGAGGCCACAGAGGGATGGTTTGCCTTCTTTTCGTAGAACGAAAACAGCAATGATCTCTTCACTCAGTTACACTCAGGATGGATAAAATCACCCAGGAATAC
The DNA here is from genome assembly GCF_027887165.1 of Monodelphis domestica. Lineage (NCBI taxonomy): Eukaryota > Metazoa > Chordata > Mammalia > Didelphimorphia > Didelphidae > Monodelphis > Monodelphis domestica. Next base: position 33,392,840 of record NC_077233.1, on the reverse strand, counting down.
TGAGGGACAAAGCATCCAGACAATTGGGTTAGCAGGGAAGGCCTGGAAGAAAAGATGAGAAAATATGCCCCCCTTTTTTTGCAGAAGTGAGGGGGCTATGGGTACAGAACCGTCAGTGCACATCTCCTACTCAAGTGATGCACTAATCAGTTTTGTTGAATTGCCTTTTTTCCTGTTTCTTTTTTCATTTTTTTTGTTACAGAAGCAGCCTTAGTGAAGTAGGGAAGATATGTTTGATGATTAAGGTGATATGGAAACAAAAGAGATAAACAAAAAATAAAAATGATCAGGCTAGAAAGGAGAGACTCATAATAGCAAATGGCTAACAAAAGATCCTCCTAGAAGAAATTAGGGGAAAAAAAAACTTTAGAAGAAGGAAATTATCCAGTCACAGGAGAAGAAATATCTATGGGTACTAATTCAAGTAAAATGGAGTTTGTTTGTTGTTGTTGTTTTTTAGTTAAGTTACATATCTTTAGA
>NC_077233.1:33347360-33387360 GCF_027887165.1 Monodelphis domestica | reverse complement strand
AGTCTTGAGCCAAAAATTCCTACTGACAGCCCCACCTCCCTCCTCCATCCATCCGAGGAACAGGAAAAGCAAAAGCAAACTTACCAGGCAACATGCTAAGGAGAGATCCCGCTCCGGCAAGGTCAGAGCCTGGCAGAGACAAACCAAGGGTCATGCTAGAAAAGGCTGCGCTAGACGATCGTGCAGCCCCCTCAGAGGGGCCATCGATCATCTGTGGCATCTCTAAGGACGGTCCTGCCAGGAGATGGAACAGAGAGTGCGTTCGACACTAACAACGATAATGTATGATGCCCAAACAGGCTGTACTTAGAGATACATGGCCAGGTGTGCATCATGGATTATTCTCAGCGAGCAGACGTAGAGGTCATCCAAATGGAGACTTTGCAGGCACACAAAAACATGCTTCGGTTTACTTCTTTTATTAAAGTTTGCTTTTCAGTGTCTCCTTGATTACCCATGTGTGCTTCTTCCAATTCGCTTTTGACTGACCGGGATTGCTGCAAGTGGAGGAATCTTTTCTACTGACACAGTAGGTGCTTTCTTAGAGAATTGTCTTGAATGCCAAGCGCTTAAGACCCTCGAAGCATTGATGTCCCCACTCACTTTTGTTTGGGTCAGGCAGCAGCTGTGTGGCAGATGCAGGACTTGAATTCAGGTCTTCTTGACTCTGAGGCAAACTTTCTAGTGACTATACCAGGAAATAAAGTATGAAGGAATGGGTTCTCTCACCATAAAAATCAAGACTTGGAGACAAAAAAGGGACTTAAATAGATAAAAGGAACAGAAAATTTTCAGGGAAATTGTCCAAAAATTGGACTACAATTGCAATATACAAAATAGCTACAATATACAATATGATTACAATATACAAATATACAACACAATATAATTACAACATACAAAACAAGTTACAATATATAATAAAATAGTTACACTATATAAAATAATCCAAGTACAGTGTGCAATATAAATATACAACATACAAGGTAGCAGTAATGATATCAACAGAAAGACCATATAATCTAAGCTGAACAGTATGAAATTGGAATGGCAAGTCTTTTTTTATTATTCCTCTTAATTCTTTTTTTCTACTTATTCTATTTTATTTCATTTACCAACATTAGAGAATTCGTGTTGGCTCCCTCCCTTCTTTCTTCCCCCCTCCAGGAGTTGACAAACTGAATTGTTGAGTTATTGAACTATCTGGACTGTCCATATATTATCACTCAAAACCTATTTCCATATTATTCATTTTTGTAAGAGAGTAATCTTATGTAACCCCCCAATCATATCCCCAAATAAACAAATAAAAGTCATATGTTTCATCTGCATTCCTACTCCCAACACTTCTTTCTGTCTCCAGTCCTGACTCTAACCACTGAACCACATAAAGGCCCCAAAACTGTGTTTTTTCTTTTCTTTCTTTTTTTTTTTAATCCTTACCTTCCATCTTGGAATTAACACTGTGTATTGGTTCCAAGACAGAAGAATAGTGAGGGCTAGGTAAGTTAAGTGACTTGCCCAGGTTCACATAGCTAGGAAGTGTCTGAGGCCAAATTTGAACCCAGGACCTCCCATCTCTAGGCCTGGCTTTCAATCCACCTGGTTCTCCCCAAAGCGTATTTAAAATAATTAATATACATTCTGTGCTTTGGGTTTCTAATGCAAAATTATGGAATGTAACTTTAACCCCTTCTCTAGGTGTTTCAACAGTTTGAGATAGTTTGGACCAAGGCCAAATGGCACTTTGGGCAATTTCTGTGATGAGAGAAGTGGCAAATTTGTTTGAGATTATAAGTAGGTTATTAATATCCTTATTAATATCAGACAAAGGAAGAGCTATGGAAAGAGATGAAGTGACAGTATCACCAGCCACGCCTCCAGTCATGTATGTCCATATTCCTCCTACCTAGAAGATACACCCAGTCTGCTATCCTGTCAATATCTTTTATAAAGGTGGATCCAGCCCCATCCCCAATTAATCACAGAAAATCCAGACATTTCAACTGAATCAATGAACCAATCAAAATTAAATTACCTATTAATAAGTCCTTAATCAATTGGAAAGGTCCCAGGGACGTTGATCGAAAGGAAATGATGTCACACAGAAAAGCCTTTCCAATTTGTTGAGATAATCAGCATAAAAGGAGCAAGCTACTTGGAAGCAGCTCAGCGGAGGGGTAGGTGGATCCAGTGGTGAAGGACTCCAGAAAAGGAATTAGCCATCACCAGGGAAAATGAGTTTCTCCTCCCCTGGCTGCAAACTCCACACTAAACAAGTAACAACAACAACAACAAAAAAAAACACTAAACAAACTAAAAACACTAAACAAGTATTGGAAACTGAGGTTAAAAGGTGTGCAGGACCCACTGGGAAGAATAACAATATCCCTAGAGCAGCAGAGCCTGAGAGGAAGTATTTGTAATAGGAGCTAAGAGACACACGGAGTATAAACTACCTATGAAGAGCAGGGGGTGACTTCAGGGAGTGGGACTTCTTTAGGCAGTGAGAAGCATTGGCAATGGACTCTGTGAAGCCATTGATGCACAGACCTCACCAGAGAGCTTATATACACTTAAGGGGAAATTCTTGAGGCTAGAGAGAAGTCAGCAAGTCCAACAGATGAAGAAACTAAGACAGAAAAATTATGATTTGCCCAGGGACACAAAGCTAGGGAATGATTGAGGTAGAATTTGAATTCAGATCTTCCTGGCTCTGAGCCCAGAAATCCAACCACTGCTGCCTCACCATATCATACTAGTCTCTGTTGCATCCTTGACTCTGTATCCCTCTCACTGACCCTGTGTTTTGCTTATATTCTTAGGAATGCCTGGTATTTCTCTCTACTTCTCTTCATCTTAAATACTCCTTTCTCTATGGAATCTTTCAGCTAATTAAAAAGATTTAGAGCTGGAAATCACTGAAGGGGGTGTCTGGTCCAACCACATGGATGAAGAAAATGAGGTCCCAAAAGGTTGTGACTTACTCAAAGTCACACAGGTTGCGGAACCATAATTCGAACTTTGATCCTCGGCCACCAAATTTAGCATGCTTTCCCCTGCCCTACTTCTCTTTAAGGCTCTTTCTTATTCTACACAGAGCACATTGTTTTGCCTCTGCATATCATGCATCTTTTTTCTATTATATTTCCCTGGTAATTTCACACTGGCAAGTAAACTTTCTATTTCCCCAGAACCTAGGACTATGTTCCCCATAAATCAAAGCCCCAGGAAGCATCTGTTAAGTGGAAGTATTGAGTACTGGGGTGCTGATTCTAGTGCTCCCTCAAAAATATGAAATGGAAAAGAGACTCAAACATTAAAGTCATCTGTGACAACAAGCTATCTTCTTTAATAACCCTTACTTTCTACCTTATAATCAGTTCTGCCAAGAATCAGTTCAAAGGCAGAAAAGAAGTAAGAGCCAGGCAATTGGAGTTAAGTGACTTTTCCAGGGTCACAGAGCTAGGAATTATCTGAGATCACATTTAAACCCAGGTTCTCCTTTCTCCAGGCCTAACTCTCTATTCACTGGGCCACCTCGCTTCCCCCAAAACTTACTCTTAGTTTGAAAAAAGAGTATATTTTTCTTCTTCCCCAACATTCAGAGACATCAAAGTATAGTGGAAAGAAACTATGAGTTTCAGGCCAGAAGGTCTAGTTTCAAAGACAACCTTTGCCACTTACATCATGCCGAGGGCCTCAGTGGAACCCTCTCTGGGTCTCCGTACCCTCATCTTGAAAATGAAGGAAAGGGACTAGATAACCTCTTTGGTCCTTTCCCATTCTAAATCTACAATGAGGAAACAATTCTTTTGTAATATAAAGAGAAAGTCAAAGTAGAACTGGATAAAGATGATTAATTCTTCCTCTTGAGCCGGGGCCATGATTATTCATCCTCTTGAGAAAAATGGCCATCCATCCCAAAGCTGAGGTCAAGCCAGCTTTGGAGCCATTCTCCGTAGTCAAATGAATAAGCATTATGAAGCACCCATTATGTGCCAGACCCTGTGCTGAGCATTGGACAGAAAGTCTTTTCAGAGAGCAAGAAAATAACAGTGAGCAATTCAAGCTGAACTGGTGCAATGAACTTTTTACCCTCTCACTCAGGCCAACAAGAACTGGCAGTAGCTTTGACTCGATGCCTTGGAATGCTCACAGAGTTAAAAAATAAAACTTTTTGTGTTTTTTTTTCTCCCTCTCCCTTGCAGGTGGGACCATAAACCCTTTGCAAGCATGACGAAGAGAATTAACCATGGCCAAAGGAGGCTGTCACTTAGAAAATAAAAAAGTGCTAATGAAATCAAGTAACAACCATAAGGAGTAGTGGGGGGTGAGGGGGATATTTGGGTTCCAGTAACAAACTAGGCTGTAAGGAATTGGAAAAGATTTTGCCTGGACAGCAGTTACGTCTTGATGTAAGGGGAAAAAAAGTCTCAAAGAAACTGCTCGGTATAAAAAAAAAAAATCTCATTTCTAATGGCAAGGATGGGCTGTCTAGTTGACATCATTATCACTTAACAGATTTTTCCCTAGATGTTATCCCATTGTCAAGTTGGTACCTGAAGAGAAAATGACTGAGTCAGTGCCTACTTTGGGAAACACTTATCAGCCTAAGGTACCCTGAGAAAATGAAAATCAGTGCTTTGATGGTTCTCCACCTTCCCACTATCTCTCCCTATCCCTATCCTACCAGGTAACTCTTGCTGAAATCCAGAAACATCCAATGAAGGTCCCTGCCCAAAAGTGACAGCACCCAGCACAGAAGCCCTGAGATTAAAGAAATTCAGGGGAAGCCACTCCTTGGAAAGTCACCTTGGGATTTCCTTTGTGCCTAAGGAAGATGACGCTTTTTGAAACTGTCCTCAGAATCTGTGGATGGAGAATAATAATATCAAAAAGAATGAATGGCACAATACCGAAGGGGTTGCAGAACACTTGTCTTCTATGAAAATAAAATGTAATGGATCTGAAATCTGAAATTTATCATACAGTTTGCTTTGGACAAGGAACCCAGAACACTTCCTCCACCTTGCAAAGCATCCTGTTCTAGAGGAGCCTGGGGCACTAAGGGTCCTACACCTGGAATGTAATAGGGGACACAAACCCAGAGACCAGCTATCTTCAATGCCATACTGCCCCCTTACATTCATGTGCAATGAAGACAACATTCACATCTCTCTAAAAATTGAAAATTAGCCCACTTGTCCATCAGAGCAACCCTGTGATGTAGCTCATACAAATAATACCTCCATAATTTTCAGATGAGAAAACTGAGGTCTAGAGAGGATAAATGACTTGTCCACTGTAACATATCTAATCAGTCAATGGATATAGAAAATGTCAGAATTTTTCACAGCATGGCTGATTTTTTTTCCCTCTTTTTTCTGCTTTTTCTTCAATCTTGTTATAGTTGTACAGCTCTCTGGGAGGGAGAAGAGAAGTAGCAGTGCGAAATTTGGGGACTATAAAAAATAAAAGAGATCAACAAAATTTATTTAAAAAAAATAAGTCAGTAGAAGAACACATATCTACGGTATATTGTTGTCAATTTAGAGTTGAAAGGGATTGCAAAGATCAACTTAGTCCATTTTTCTCATTTTTATTATTGTTCACTCATTTTAGTTGTTTCCAACTCTTTGTGACCCCATTTGTGGTTTTCTTGGCAGAGATATTGGAGTGGTTTGCCATTTCCTTCTTCAGTTCAATTTTTATAAATGAGGAAAGAAGGCAAACAGGATTAAGTGACTCGCCCAGGGTCACATGACTAGTAAGTGATTGAGTCTATATTTGAATTCACAAAGATGAGTCTTAGCAATTTGAAGTCTAGTCTTTCTAGGCACTGCACAAACTAGCTGCCGGACCCGGAGAGGTTAGGGGGGCTTACCCCAAAGTCAATCATAGTAAGTAAGAAAGGCGAGATTCAACACAGGTCCTTGGATTTCAAATCCACTCTTCTTTTTAGTGGATTCTACAGCTCCTTGTATATGATTTAGTTATAGTGAAGAGCATGGCTACATTCCTATTTTGGAGGAATGAAGGTGACTTGCTTTAGCTAGATAATCCCAAACTAAAAATGACCAATATTGAATATTCCTTTCATTCCATCAAAGTACAATTGATCTTTTGCCTGTTTTCCATTCTCCAGAGTGATTTTAAATTTTTCTTAATTTAACTCGATGCACGTAAAACCTTTGAACAGTAAGACTTCAATAGAATCTGAGGACATTTTCAAGGAATTTCTTCACAATATCTTGAAGAAGAATTATGCCAAAGTGAACATAAGAGCCAGGCAAGCTTCTACATGACCCTCTTTGGCACCAAGTTTACTAGTGACCATTTCTACACACTTGTGAAAGACATGGGACATTCTCTCCTTGACATTTTGCTATACCATTTCCATTATTTTTAATATGATTTCCATAGAGTTTCCAGGGAGAATAAATCTCCTAATTTATGACAAATGGAATGCAGAAAAAAGAAAGTAATAGGAGAAATGGGATTTTTTTACATGCATTTTCTGGACAGCAAAAAATACAAGCCGTTATTACTGGCGCTCATTCTCCGCAGCTAAAGAAATCACTGAGCCAAATTCTGCCCTCTGACGATTCTCCTTGAAGTCACTAGAGCCCATATGCTTCCTGAAGTAGAATGTGCTTCATTGCATTTCAAGGTCTAATCTTACTGTTATTACACCGGCAGAATCTCCATGAAATTGAATTTTTGTTTGTGTAAGAATGGCATATCTGAATATTTCCTGAAGCAAAATATGGTCCAGGATGGTGGAGAATTAAGGTTAGTGGTAAATCCAATTGACATATCTCGAAGACTTCTCAGCACCTGCTAATTTGCGCGTGTGTGTGTGTGCATGTATGTGTGTTGATTTCTTTTTCTACTTTGAAAGAACCAGGAAGACTTCTGAGAGTCAAACAACACACACACACACACACACACACACACACACACACACACACACAAATAATGACCATAGGGATTTATATTTACAGTTACAATAAGAAAATTAGCATGCTTTTTTCCAGAAAAGTCTGGTATAATGGAGAGTGTTGAATCCAGCTATATCCTGTCTCAGACATTTATTATCTATATGACCCAGGAAAATTCAATTGGCCTCTTTGAGCCTCACATTTCTCATCTAATCGGAGGAGCATTTATTTATTTATCATTTATTATGCATCAGGAATTGTTCTAGTTGTGAAGAATAAAAACAAACAAACAAACAAAAATAAAAGATCTCTTCCTTCAAAGGACTTACATTCTACTGGGGAAAACAACTTGGAGATAGTTGAAGGAAATAAGACATCTTACGACAGTTATACAAAGTTCCTTTTTCTACACTCTCTTCATTCTTCCCACCCAAATTTCTTAACCATGAATTTTACCTTGCTCTAAAAATTTAAGTAGTTAGGTAGTCCAAGGCATAGAGTTCCGGAGTTAGGAAGACCTGGATTCAAGTTCTAAACTAAGACATTAACTGATGGTTGTGAACCTGATCAAGCCCCTCTGCCTGCCTGTGTTTCCTCATCTTCAGAATGGAAGTAATACGCTCACAGAGTTATTTTGAAGATCAAATGAGAATATTTGTAAAGTGCTTTGTAACCCTTAAAACACTACATAAATGCTAGCTAGCTATTATTATTAGCTAATTATTACTAAAATGGAATCTGGTTAGACTTTGATTTCTGCCTCATTTGTATAATCAAGGTCCCAATACTTATAGCAGTCACTTCGCAGAGCTGTTGTTAGTATAAAATGAAATCTAAGCACACTTTTTTTTTAAACCCTTACCTTCTGTCTTGGAGTCAATACTGTATATTGGTTCCAAGGCAGAAGAGTGTGGTAAGGGCTAGGCAATGGGGGTCAAGTGACTTTCCCAGGGTCACACAGCTGGGAAGTGTCTGAGGCCACATTTGAACCCAGGACCTCCTGTCTCTAGGCCTGGCTCTCAATCCACTGAGCTACCCAGCTGCCCCCCGTAAGCACACTTTTTAAGAGAATGTATGCAAAAAAAGAAGATAGATAAAATGATACACTTCTAGACAGATATTTCAATTTCTACAGCAAGGGCTTTGCAAATCTTCAATTCTTCAATGGCCCTATGAACTGATCGAACTGGATGTTCCATCCAAGAGTGAAGCTAGCAACCCAATTGGGTCTAGCCACCCAGGGCAAACCTCAGAGCATTCTATAAATGTTGGCTATCCATTCTTTTCAGGATGTTTTTCTATTATTTTTTTTCAATTCAGGACAGATTATTTAATTTAAGCAAAGCCAGAAAATGAAATGCCTAATTACATGCACATCAGTGAGAATGGGAGAGTGAGGAGGATGGGGGGGAAACCAGACTGTGACTGAGTTTGCTTCAACTGTGTGTGTGTGTGGTTTTTTTTTTTCCTCCTTATTGGTCTGATCATCAGTTTAATGCCATCTGGCCATTAATTGAGCTGTATAAAGTGAAATATTATACGGCTTTCTGTATAATTAATGAACCTTAAATTCAGGAATAAAATAAAGCAAATGCCATCCTCGTAGGTTCCAGACATTCAGGAACCTCAGTAAAACATCTCAGATCTTCTCCATTTTTCAAAACATTTGTCATTTTCCCACTATAGACCTATTCATCGACTAGCAAAAACTACCTGCTCCATTTTTCAAATAATAAGTAAAAAGAAGGGTGGAGGGAATGCTTCGACATCTGCACAAAATATGTCTATCCTCATTAGATCCATTTTCTCAATTAAATTCAAGTTTCTCTGTCCAAAAGGCATAAATCGGAGTATTGATTTAACTATAAAATAATGAAACTCCCGGTAGTCTTCTAAAACCATTTTACTTGGATGAGCATATAAGCTTTTAAAATATCAAGTTATTCCAGTATTTAATAGATATAACTGCTTCCAGAGGTTTTGCAGGCACTAAGGCACAGCTCCCCACTCCACTTGGAGAACCACACCTAGACGCCTCGCCAATGCTTCACTACTGTGGGTTTTTTTTAAGCTTTTGCTTGTATTTTATTCAGTATGAGTTTGATACCTTCTGAACACGAACTACATACCCAGCAGCCAAAATCAATAACCTATCTAATCAAGCCTCTATAAAGTAACAACAGACCCTCAGTGTTCTGTTCCTATAAAGAGTAGTTCAGCCGAAGTTCTTCCTTCCAAACAGGTCTAGTTCTAAATTTATTAGCCTCTTCTGACAAGGTAACCATATTGTTGTCTACCTAGAGCTCAGGCGAACCACTTTGGGGAAGGAAATCAATTACCTCTCAAAAAGGGGGAAAAGAAAAATTCTCTCTCCTCACCTTGAGGTATGTTTTCCCCTTTTCGGCCTCAATTTTATTTGCCTTTCTTTGGAAATCAAGGAATAGGAACTAGCAGCTGTATTGAGCAGCCACTGCCTTTCAAAATTTAAAAGAAAACAGTCCCATTTAAATATTTCATAGAAGTATCTCCAGTGCAAACAGTAGAACAGGAACAAAGAGATGTAAAGGAAATGTTTTGATAAATAGCATCAGATGGGAAATACAAACATTTTTCCTGATTCTGGGGAGTTTAAGCAGCAAATTCTCCTTGCATAATACATCATATACTCTTTTGATATCTAGAAAACAACTTCTGAATATTCTTCCCTCAATGGTTTTGCAGTACATTTGATACAGAGACTCATACTTTTTTTTTTTCAAATAATGCTTTCTCACTACGTACAGAGGCTGAATTTTTTTTTCTCATGGAAGATTTTTCATGGCTGGTCATGGACGTTACATTGGAACCCATCCTCATCTTTTTGGTCTCTGTGCCTTTAATTCTTTGTCTGACCCTATTTGAACATAATGGAAACATTTATTAAGCCCAATATTTAAGGATGAAACATTAGTGATAAAAGTCAACATATATAGAATGAGTTTTCTCTTGGTAGTCCCTCATCTATTCTGAAAGACCTTTTGGTCTTTCAGGAAACCATATTGAAATGTCAACATTAAAAACAAGCAAAGTAGGCACTAACAACCTATCCTGGAGATGCTAAAGACCCTGCCAAGTATCTTTGTGCTGAGGCCTAACTTTAGAAAAGTAAGGCCATAAAAAACTATCGATACGGAAGCATTTGTGCTGAAGTCGGCTACCAATGGTTTCATCTCGCACCATTCTTATCTTCATTCATTGATCTCACGGTAGCTTCTCTCTCCAACCCACCTCAGTATCCACTGATCGCCCCATATTTCAAAGAGCTAATCTCATCTGCCGCCTTGAAAGATATAGCTTTCACATTCATCCCCATCAATGGTATCTAGACTTACATTCCTTTCAAATTCCCAGCACTTCAACTAAGGACACTGCAGCTTCTCTTTCCTATGACGAAAGCCTTAATTTAAGACTATGGTAGGACGGTCATTCAAAAGAAGAGGCTACCATTGACTCACGATCACTAGACTTTGGTCTTTCCAAAAATAATTAGAGAAATATTGCTATTTTAACCACTTTTTTTTTTACACAGCCCCTCTTATGGCATCCTTCAGGAAAGTTACCTGGAGAGAATGCAGGATTTGAAAGGTTCTCCATTTTCCATGTTGATAAAGTGCCTAGCCTTGATCTAAAAAAAAAAAAGTTTTCTTTCTACTTGTATCTGTATTCCCATAAACTTAGTACAATGCCTGGCACATAGTAAGTGTATGTTTGATAAATGCTTGTTAACCCATAAAACAGTTTTTCAAACAACCTAGCCAGACATCAAAGCCCAGAAAGGGAATATTACGTCAATAAACATTTATTATAAAAGACATTATAAAAATTATTATAAATATGTGATAAAAAACCAAGCATTTATTATAAAAATATTATTATAATAATAAATTTAGTATATTTCAGGAACTGGATTAGATGGTAGTGATACAGATACCAAAAAGGAAACAGGCTCAGTTCTTCACTACATTCTATAAGAGGAGAAAACACATATATACATACATATATGCATATATGTATATCTATACCATGTATTATATGTGCTTATATGTATATATGCATGTGTATGTATATGTGGATGATTATTTGACTGTACATGTAAATATGTATATAGAATAAGCACTAAATTAATACCAGATAGAAAGAGGAATGGCTAGCAGTTGGAGGATCAGGAAAGACTTTCTGTAGAAGGCAACTCTTGAAGATATGGTCAAAGATTCTAAGCAATCATCTACTTTAGATCCTCTAGAATCTGCATAGATCCCCCTATTCACAGAATCACAGACTTAGAGGTGGAAGAGACCTTCACGTTATCAACTCTGACTACCTTACTTCAAAAATGGGGAAATTGAGGTCTGACAGTTATTTGCCCAAAGTAATACAGGTAGCAGGTAGCAGAACAAGGATTGGAGCCCAGATCCTCTGACCCGAAGTCATCCAGTACAAAGAAATCGATCTGTTCAATGTCAAACAATGAGTTTTCTTCCATGAAGGCTCCATCCCAGCCCACTGTCTACTTCACTGGATCGCCAGTGACAATGGATCCTACTTAAGTCTGTGACTCTAGTAAGGGGTGTTGCCAAAAGTCCCTTTATTTCTCCTTCCTCAAATCTACTTTTAGAGAGGCGATGTTCTCTGCATGGGCTATTGCCCAAGCATCCACACCATTGTCTTTTCCCATCCAGATGGGGTCCAAAATCAATAGCTTTCGCCCGGTCTCATTACCCACTGCTTGAGCGATCCTTCACACTCAGTGATAAGGACAACATTAGCACCACCCCGAGATTACTGCCTGTCTTCTTCCAATATGGATCCTATCGTGGTCACCATCTCCAGCAGTGCCATTACATTAAAGATTTAACAGCTGCCGTGTCATAATGCAGGCTCTGCTGATGTTCATCTCCTCCTGAAATGCCTCTGTATGTTCCCAAGAAAGCTGATGCATTCAGTTGACCAAATAGCCTACCGATGTCTATCTTCCAGGGAAGAAATCATGAATTTTCTGAGTTTTAAAAGGAATCTCTGACTCCTGTCCCTGAGCTCTGTCTCTGAGATTGGTTTTCTCATAAGACCCCACCCCCACCATCTTTCTCTTATGTTTCATCATCTCCTCAATGCATGACTGATGATGTCTCATTTAACACTGATCTCTGACTTATTATGTAAAGCCCATGGTTAAGTACCTAGAAATAGGACAAAGGTCTCTCCACCCGGCAGCATTTAAGGGAAGTGGTGCTTTTGAGATAAGGCCTTATACACTTATGGGCAATATTTGACAAGGAGATTGGCTTTTAAAAAGTGCTGAAAGTTTTGCTCAGCTATTACTTTAAGGGGAAAATCATTGACCTTATTCTCATAACCTTGACAAATTATCCATAGTTCTGCCATTTTCCCTAATCAAGTGAATTGTCTAGAAATCTTTGTACCAATTCTTTCTCATAGAACAAACACTTGTTAAGACCCGATTATGTGACAGGTACCATACTGGACACTAAGGATACAAAGATAAATTTTTTTAAAAATATGTATTTCTTGTCCTTAAGTAGCTTATATTCTACTGGAGAGAACATAGAAAATAAACAAAAATATATTCACAAAAGTTTTAGGAGACAGAGCATCATCAATAAAGCAGAAGGGGGGAAAGATACTAGGAAAACCTTCCTGTAGAAGAAAATGGTGAGGCATAACAGAAAGGATGTGCAAAAAACACACAAACTTGAAAGAAGAGATATCAAATTTGGTGAACAATAAGTAGACTACATTGGCATGAATATCGTGTGTGAAAATGAATAAAAAACTACCTAATTAATCAGCAAAAATTGTTGCACCTTACATGATGTCCAGCATTATGTCCCCATATGCTGAACACTCCCCTTCTTTACCTCTTTGTTTCCTTGGCCTTCTTCAAGATTCTGCTCATTCACCTTTCTAGTAGCCTCAGCTGGTGGTGCCATCGCTTCTGGGGTTATCTTTTGATTCCAGATAAGCCACTTGCTTCCAAATTCTAATTGTATAAATTGTCAATATGAGCATTTAGAACTCATAAATGAACACATGATATAAATCAACACTTGATTTATTGTTTGAATGATTGTCTAGAATTACATAAGTGATGGAAAAATGTTAATAATGCCAATTAAACTTAAAAAGGCATCTTATATTTTCATAGATTCCATTGTTAAACATTTATAAATACATCTTTCATCTACTCTATGAATCTTGTGTGTAATGATCTATTTACATGTTGTTTCAACCATGAGAATGTAAGATCCTTAAGGTCCGGGGCTATTTTTGCTTCTTTATGTCTCTAGTGCTTGGCACAGACCTTGACATACCTTAAGTGCTTAATAAATTATTGTTGATTAATTAATTGATCTGCAAGAGTCCAGCTTAATGTAGCTTGTTTATTGACTATAGACTATCTTAATCAGACAATAATGATGATAATAATAATAACCTGAATATTTCTTGAGCACTGTAGGCTTTCCCACATCCTCTCAGCATGTACCAGTCTGGGTTACTCCTCTGTTCAAAAATCTGCATTGGTTCCCAATTGCCCCAGACAGACTTCTTTGACAGGCATTCAAGTCGCTCTGCCATCTGGATACTACCCTATCTTTCATATATTCTCTCTGATTTTTCTTTTCATTATATACTAAAATAATGCCAAACTGGATGTGCTCCCTACACTGCATACATTGGTCTTACTACTCTGTTCCCTAGAATATTCCTCTCTCTCTTTACCTATAGAATTCTGTCCAACTCAAATGATACCTCCCTTCCGAGCCTTTCAGGTCCATTACAATCTTCTCTGTCCTATTTGACAAAAATTATTTCTGTTTATGTATTTGAATTCAGTAAATACATACTGTGTCCTCTGCTCTAGAGAAAATAAACTCCTTGAGGGCAAGGATTAATTTCATCCTTGCCTTTGTGTCCCTACTAATGTTTCTGGCACACAATAGATCCTGAATAGATGTTCATTGAACTATTTGATTGAATTGCAGAACTTCTGATGCAACACTGTATATTATAATTATCTCTGTTTATCTTTTTTCCTTTACTAGACTATAAGCTCCACAGAATAGTGATGAGTGTCTTGTATAAAATCCACAGCTATCCTGGTGTTTATTATGGTTTTCTTTCTTCTATAGGTTCTTGATAAATATTTGTTCAATGGGTAAAGATTTGAAGTAGATAGTATTCTAAATATGCACGTCATCTGTTTTTTCCCAGTGCCCAAGCCTCTTTCTGGTTATGTTAGCAGGAAAGGAGGAAGAGATGAAAGAAGGGAGGAAAAGAGGAAGGAAAGAAGAAAGGAAGGAATGAAGGAACAAAGGAAGGAACTAAGGAACAAAAGAACAAAGAAAGGGAGGAAAGAAAGAAGGGAGGGAGGACAGAAGGAAGTGACAGACATTGTGTTAAGCACTTTACAATACTATTACATTTGAGATTGATGCTATAATTATCACCATTTTACAATTGAGGAAACTGTGGCATACAGAAAATAAGTGACCTGCATAGGATCATAGAACTAGTATGTATCTGAGGCTGGATTTGAACTCATATCTTCCTGATTCCAAATCCAGTACTGGATCCATTGTGCCACCCAGCTGCCTCTGTGTAAGACAATAACTTACTTACTAATAGACACAGATAAGAAAACAGAACTGGGTTCTAATCAATGTGGACATATGCTCCAATAATGAAGATCACAGCCCATCCGTGTCTGCCCACCTTGAGTCATTCATGTTCCTAATCTAGCCCCTCTTCAACCCAGAATTCACTCAATATTCTTGGACCCTTCTTTGCTTATCCTTGACATTGTAAAGATACTAGCTGAGTGAGCAGGCTGTCCATGAGTTATTCCTCACCACCAGAATGTCCCCAGCACACATGATTCTCTGTTTCTGCATTTCTTTGATAAAAGCCTTGATTTAGCTTTTCCTCAATAATTCCCTTTTTGTAATGTACTGCAGCCTACTCACAATCACTATGCAACTTTTCATTTGCCCTTTGGGTGATCCTCATTTTCCATCCTCCAGAGACTATAGTGTTCCAAGTTTCACAAACTTACAATAATACCAGAAGAATAATTAAAAGAAGAGCCTTTGTTCCAGGAAGAAGTTTAGAGCCATTAAAAGAACAAGACAATCCAGCCCACTACCTTCCTCCTATTCAGTTCGGGGTTCAACTCATTGACCACTGGCAACCTCAGTGCAGGAGACATGTGCTGATGGATGGCCCCGATAAATTGTTCCTCCACCTGCGTACCATAATCTGGACAAGAGGCAATGATTAATAATAAAAATAACTAATAATATCATGAAAAGTTTATTGTTCTATAAATTTTAAGAGTTACTTTAATAACTTGGGAATATGTTACAACATTTAAAAAATAAAAAAGGACCACATTTCAAAATCTCCATTAAGAAAGAAGCTAACTTAGAGAGATGGCAAAGTTACTGAGAGCACCTAAGGCCCAATGGAGGTAAACCTTTCTAGTTCAGCAAGTAAAGCCTAAAAGGCAAGAGCTTATGGGGTGTGTGTGGAGGAAACAGAAACAAGTAAGATTTTGAGAAATCTCCTTTTATATCTGAATACACTGAAGTCCCAAATGGATAGCATCAATAGGTATTAAATCTATTACTTCATTATTATGAGGAACTTCTGAATAAGGAAAGTCCTTTTATCAGGGCAGATCGCCTCCCTTGCAACATATAGTATTAGAGGATTGCCTAGAGGACTGACAAGTTATCCTTCTCAGGATCACACAACCAGTATGTGTAAGAGGTAGGTCTTGACTTTGGGGTCAGTTTTTTTAACCACTATTTCCAGCTGCCTCTTTAAAACAAACAAACAAACAAGTAAATAAATAAATGAATGAATGAATAAATTTTTAAAATTAAAGTCAGGAGGTCACTCAATAAGAATCTATTGAGTGCTTAATATGTGTCAGGCACTGTGCTAAGCACTGAAGATACAAAAAGAGGTAAAAGATAGTCTCCACCCTCAAGGAGCTCTGATTCCAAGTCATGATCATGGGAACAGGTAGCTAGATTGGACAGCTACTATCTTTTTTACCTGCCAATTTAGTTACTAAAGAATTTGACAAAAAGTAGAAAACTTTGAATTCACTTGGACCCTCTTTATGTGTCCTTTTGAAGTTGATGCCAGACCAAGCTCCCAACTTATTTAGTGAGAAAAAAAAATTGAATGTCGGTGAAAACACTTTGAAAAGTGAAATGTTAAACATAAATTATTGAACTCTTTCACTTCAAATAGGTGTGAGAGATGTCTTCTTTTTGTTCCCCTCTGCTAAAGATAAGCCTGATAATAAAGTCTTGGAAAGTTTCAACACTCCAAAGAGCCATGGCAATGAAGTGGGTAGGCATTGGAAGGTAAGGAGGGTGAAGTTCTGCAAAGGCTTCACCTTCTTAAAGAATTCCAAGTCGCCATGGTTGATAAGTCACCAAACTCTCCCAGAGCATCTGAACATCCAGCACCAGTTTTGTGAATGGGATCACACTTCTGATGGCGGCATTCACAATTAGCCTTTCTTATTAGTAACTTCTTAGCAACTCTTTCTTAAAATAGAGACTCCCAGTGTAAGCTTTTATCTTATATAATCCTTTTTTAAAAATCTCAGACACCTTCTGGGACTGTGAATATCAAAACTTCAACCAGAGACCTGTCTTTATCAAAGGAAATAGCTGCTTTATCTAGAGTTTATATTCTTTAAAAGATTCCTAAATCCTCCCCCCGCCATTGCCTCTTTTTTTTAATATAGCTTACGACAGATAACCACCTACATCATTTCATTTTTTGTCATTTTTTGATGGGATCTTCAAATTTCCCATTTAAATATATATTTAACATTTTACCCTTTTTGACTTCAAACTCTATTCATGTCTTTGTTGAAATGTCAGTAATGCTAAAGTTTACTAATGCTTTTTTAACTGTAAAAACCTTAAGCTGAAAGTCAAGAACCTTGGATTTCAAGCTTTGTTCTGAACTGACCATGGTGGGACTGTTGAGAAGGTTGCCCCTTCTGACATTTCTCCCAATATACAAATACACTCTACAGTTGTACTGATAGCATTAGGAAAATTTTAGATGTGAAAATGCAGTCAGGTACATTGGTACAAAATTCTGTGTAGTATAATGTACAGGAAAGGATAACAGATATGGACTGAGAAGGCAAATATTCAAATTCTAGATTCACCCCATATTTGATATATGAAATAACCTCTCCAGGCTTTTGTTTCCTTTTCTGTAAAATGAGGAAACAGACAATCTCTGAGGTCCCACTGAGGTCTAAATTATAGATGGCACTTACCCATAAGCATTTATGTTCCCAAGTAGCAGAAGCAGCATCATTATTTTTACCTTTGAAATGCTAGTGCAAAGGTTCTTAACCTGATTGGTTTTTAATTTTAATAACATTTCAAGATAATTATTTTTCCTTGTAATTCAATGACGGGCAGTGAGGCTAGAGGTACAGAGAAGGCAGAAAACAGTCCCTGCCCTCAGGAAGCTTGCAGTCTAACAATGGAGACAATGTGAAAACAACAATATCTAAATAAATAATTTTAAAACTAAAATTTGAACATTGAACTTCATATTCTAAGAAGGACTCCACAGCTTGCACTAGACTGTGAAAGGGAAATTCATGCCCCAAAAAGGGGTTAAGAATCCTGCCATGATACCTAGAACCATGCCCTGTACATTTATGTTATATTTGGGGTATTCTAAAAGTATTAGTACAATGTTAATATATATAATATTCATATATCATAATAATATAATTGTTATAATCATACACATATACATATGCATATAAATTTAAGCATATAAATAAATGTATTTTTTATTCCAGATTTATGATTTCAAATGCTTGTCAAATTATCACTGTAGCATGATAATGGGGAGAACCACCAAAGACAAGTTCTTTTTGGTGACAACAAAGAATATAGACACGAATTAAAATTCCTCTCCTGACCTCAGGCAAGTCACTTAAACTCATTAAGCCTCAATTCCTTCATCTGTAAAATGGGAATAATAATACCAATCATAATTATGTCAGAGAAATTTTTGTGGGGTTCAAATGTGCTTTAAATGCTACACAAACCCTTAAATGCCCTATAAGTGGCTCTTATTGTGCTCTGTAATAGTTTAAAAGCTCATCCAAAAGACTGGAAGAGAGATCTGGATTGAGGGCTTTCCTTGAACACATATGAGATGTGCAACTGCAGGCAAAGACTAACTAGCTTATTAATATGAGCAACATATTGTGTATGTGTATATGTATGTCTGTTATTTCTATTCTATATAAATTATGTATAGTAGTGCCTATAGATATAAAAACTATATTAAAATGTTATTTTTAAATTCCAATTTTTATGATGGAATATATATACACACACATATATAAATACAAACATAATATGTGTGTATAGTTACGTATCTAAAATTAACATCACACAATTACTGATGTGTATTAATATATACATACATATAGACATGTATGTTCATGTGTGCACACCATCTTACTATCATACAAGTTTGAATTGAAATATAACAAGATTTCTAAGTGAAGGAAAATATAATCTGATGCTTTATAAATTCGGAATGCTTTGCCTTGAGGTAATGATTGCTAAATTCAAGCTCATCTCTGGCTTCCACCAAATTTGGCTTTGTGTCTTTTATTTTTATTATGTTTGTAGTGAAAGTACACTGATCTGGGAATCAGGAAGCTTGGTTTCTTGTCTTAGCTCTCCCTCTAACCTTGTGCACAACTAAGCAAGACTTCTCTCTCTTTACCTTAATTTCCACTTTGGTAAAATGAATAGATTGGGCCAGATGATCTCTGAGACCCATTTCTGCTGTAACTTCTTTGACTGGTAGGTTGATGCTAAGCTCTCCTTCCCAAGCGCTCGCTTTCCAAACCACACTCCAGCTTTGCAAATGCAGGTCCCCACAGTGCCCAAAATTAAGGATGATGCTTCTTATAAATTGTGTCTTTTGTGATAACAGACAGTGTGGAGTGGGGGAAGAGGTGGAAAGGAAGCTTCATTACCAGAGAGGGCAATTTGACTACTGGGAAGCTAATTAAACTTGCTTCGTGTATATAAAATATATCATCAGAAGATAACAGCATATGGTTAAATTCTTCATCTTATTAAGAACTTCCATTAATGCTTCTTCCACATAAATTTGAAGCCGAGACAGGTGTTATTGGAGAAGACTCACAATAGGACTGACCTGAATTAGGGTGACAGAAGCAGAAGATGTATCACCAGGGACTGTCTCACCAAGAAGAGGAATGAATATTCTATGCTCCATTATGGCCCTAGACTGATGTGTTAACATTATCTCCCACGAAACCTTCCTGTGGCCTGGACTTGCTCTGCTTTCCCCTCTTTGAGATTTAGCAGATAAAGAAAGGAACTCCGAAACAATTTATAATTGAATGTTAGAGCTGGCAGGGATCTTAGAAATCAGGTAGGGCATGTCTTCCATCCCCAACATTTCATAGATGTCATTCTTGGCCCAAGATCACCAAAGCTGACAATCTCTATTGAAGGTACAGTGGTAGATGAGAAAAAAGCTAGGAAAGACATCGGTGATATCTCTTTTCTCTCCGAGAGACAGAAACGAGATAGGATCTCAATAATTGTCTTATTAAGCTCCAGTTCAATGTCCTCTAGATTCAAACTGTGCAGTTACAATTCTGCAAGTCCTCTGCCCCATCAATTTCAAAGGAAATTCAGTCCTTTCTCCCAAATATACTATACTGTCCCAGAAAGGACATCCCACAATTTATGCATGAGATGTCCAGTACCGTAAGGTCACTAGCACCATCTTTCATCTATTGATTCCTGTTTTGTCCCTGGTGACCCTCCAAAAGAGCTAAAACATCTTCTCTGTTTTTATAACCTCATCTGATTTTTTTCATGGAGAAAACAGGACAATTACCCAACTGCAGGAACATTCCCCAAATATATTATTGGAGCATCAGAGAATAAGTCACAATGTCTTTCAAGGCTTCCAAAAATCAGAAATTCCTGGAAATTAATAGGAACTCTTTCATTGACATTGTAACGTTTCTGTGTATTAGACATTTGATTGACACCATGTCGGCTTTTTGAAAGCTTAGTCTATGTCAGTGCCAATATAATAGAAGTAAAAGAGGCAGTATTTGACTTTGTAACAGGAATTTGAGATTTAGAAAAATTTATATATATATATATATATACATACATACCTATATATGTATGTAAATGTACATAGTATTATATCTATATTCCATTAACATTTCAAGGGCACTTACACTGACAGAATAATACCTCTTACCATGGGATAGTTTTCCTTGGAAGGAAAAATAAAAAAATTCCCAATGACGACACGTTGGCTCAGCAACCTCTCAAGATTCATTAAAGGGCCAATGGAATTTCTACTATTCGTATATTTATGCCCTGTATGAGACGGTTCTACTGAAATTCAATTGTGTCAGCAGAAGCTTCAGACCAGATATCATTTTAACAATTTCTGCTACTCGAGTGGTAAGACCAAATAGCTATTTAGGATTCACATTTCCTTTTTCCAATTGATCGTGGGGCTCCCCCTGGAACGCCCCATGCTCCAACTACCCTGACTTTCGGATTCATTTTCACCAGAAAAAAAAAATCTAAACACGAAGCAGTGTCTTCCATTCTGGCTGGCACAGCGGTTCCCCTAAGGGTATTTTTGTGTTGAAGCCAGTCACCGAGTAGCAGACTGATAGCTTTTTGTCTTCTGAAGCTCATTGACTAAGAAAATAATACACATAAAAGCAGCCTATTCCAACAATATCCCAGAGGGAAAATAGTCGATTGTCACCCACTTCTCCTGATGGGGATAGAGAGGGTTAGAGAATCACATAACTTGGAGGCCACAGAAGAGAGAGTGAGGATTCCACAGGGTTTTGATAAAACAGTAAAAACAATAGAATACAAAAGCCAGGCTCGCGATAGAAATCTCCGACAAGGCACCTTATGATGCGCTAAACAAATTGGAAAGGAATTCACAAATAATCAAATATCAAGCAACGGAAATTCCCTTGAAATTGGCGTTGGTCCTTCTAAGTGCAAATCCACAAAGGAAAAAGTTCAAAAGCGTGCAAAACCATATTCAAAAGAATAAAGGAAATCTTCTCCATTGACTGGAGCACAGAATTCAAAACGTCCTTAAAAAGAATGCCTATGTATAATTATATAAGGACCAATTTGTCTATGAAGGAAGATAAGAAAATGTACCTCTCCCTTCTTTGCATGCACGGAGAGCTACGGGTCAGAAATATTGAGTATACTGTCAGGCTCAGAGATATTAATAGTAGTAGTAGTAGAAGCGGTTGCTTATTTTGAGGAGTCGCTTTCTATCTTTTCTGTTCTTTGTTATTAGGATTGGCTGTAATGAGAATTAAAGGTGATATAAAAACAAAAGATGGCAATAATTTTTAAAAAAGGAAAATGCATATTTGAATTAGTAACCCCCAAAGATGGAAATCTTCCCCATTGGATAACAATGTAAACATCAAGTTCTACTTTATAGTATCACACATTTGAAGGATAAATATGTTACTTAAATAAGGCATAATCACTACTTACAGGGACATAAATATTTTCATTCTGGCCTGAGCAAAAGCAGTATAATTAGAAGAAGAAGAAGAAAAGGTGTTTGGGGGGCAAAGAACATATAATTATGTGTTTCTGTCTACAATTTGGTAAATGCAACCAGTATTTCTCTTTAATTGTTATGATTTGCAGCTGCATTACATAGCATGCTATTTTTATTGATCTGATTTTAACTTGCCTCATTGCCCTTCTATCACTCTCTGCACAAAAGGCAACTGTGTTTAAACAATGTCCAAACCAGGGCAGTTCCTTTGGCCAAAAAACCACACAAACGAGGAGTCTGGATACTAATTTGACTTATTCTCATGTGCTCCAAGGCAATAGAAATGAGGACTGGGTTGAGAGAATATAATAAAGAAGAAGGCAAATTCAGACAGAGGACATTTCACCCTGATTGAAAATATCCTTCATCCATTTGGACCAGAGTTAAATCTGGTACTGTCAACCAGATGGATCCTCGATGTTCTTTATTGTGATAAAAAGGCCCACAATGGGCTCAGACTTTTTCTGGGATTGACCACTGTTAAAAAGAGAGGCACTAATCGTGTTCCAGTGATGAACAACAGATAAACAAGTCAACATCGTCCAACTCTAAAAGGATAATATTTTCTATTTTAAAGCTTCAAATTTGAGCAAGTGACTTTCATGCTCTCCTAGTGTAATGGTGTCTTCAGAATCCGTAAATGGCAATTCTCCCTGCTTAGTCACTGAAACAACTGAGACAATGATCTAGGGAGATGTGATGCTGGTCCCCTGAGAACACCTTTTACTCCCATGCTCCCCAGGTCACCTGTTAAAAAGAAATTCCCGTGTATTAGGAGGAATTCATCCCTAACCATTCCCTCTTAATAGCAACTATTGATTAGTGGACTTGTGGATACTGCCTCCCTTTCCCCATACAACCCCCAAATCCCTGACACTGGTTAGGTCCCATGAAATCTAGACAGGTCAACTATCAGAGCAAGATCCTGACTACAAGAGGACATGAGTCTGACCCGCTCATCCCCTGAAATTAGTAGCCAGGGGAAGAAAAAAAATTCTCTATAGCTTTCCCAAAATCCCTAGTATTTTTAGGCAACACAGATTAGGTCAGTTAGTCACTCAATAAACATTTATTAATATCTTTCTCTGTGTCTCTCTCTGTCCCTCTGTCTCACTCTCTCTGTCCCTCTGTCTCTCTCTGTATCTCAGAGAATCTATATTAAAGACTGATATTTAAAAGAAAGGCAAAAATATCATCCCTTCCTCCAGGAACTCACTTCCTAAGGAAGTAATGAATCAGTTCTATATTCCCACATTTTATTAATTCATAAACTAAATTTTATTCCATGGGTTTATTTTCCTTTTAAGGCAATTATATTTTCCTAAATCATCACCAAACCATTCATTGCAAATATTTTATTTAATAAACTTTTATCTTACTATCAACTATCCTTTTTAATCACCACTCCAAATATCTTTGCCCACCCACAACCCCCCCTCAGAATGTCATCTCTTATTTTTTAAAAAGAATGGAAAATGTTGGAAAGTTAGCAAAACTAAACTACATGTAGAAAAAGTTTTATATTATATGCAGTGTTCCATACCCATAGTTCCTCTTCTCTGAAAATAAAAAATGAGGAGAGCTATCTTCAGTTTTCTCTCTTTGAGGCTAAGCTCATTACCCTCATTTCCTGGCATCCAATTTTGATTGCTGTATTGTTCTTTCCACTTACATTTCTGTAGTCATCTTTAAGACTGTTTCTCTAAATTCTGTTTATTTCATTTTCTATAACCTATATTATTATCTATGTAATATTCTATATTATCATCTAAGTCTTCCCATTATATCTTATGGAAAAATAACCTCCTATCCCATGACTCACCAGTCTGTGTAGCCATTCTCCAAGTGAAGAATGTTGCCCAAAATGAACTATTGATAAATAAGAACTAGACTTGTTTGTATAAATCCACATTAATCCCCAAATGGTTAGATTTTCAGACCTGACCTGGCTCGAGTCATTTATTTTCGTTCCCAATATTCTTAATGGTCCCAAATTTGCTCTGTACAACTCAAGTTTGGGGAAGAAGGATGGCAAATTAGTATTTCCTTGGTCCCTTTTGATTTGTCTGAGTTCCTAGTGGTTAATTTGGCACATAGCCTCTTTTCTGCAGGGCTTCGCAAAGGTGAGGCTTAAATGCTGGTACAACATTCCAAGCTTATTTTCACATATGCGCTTGCTAATTACCTGTTACCACATGTGTGATTACATTCTTAGCACGAGAAAAAGAGTCCTATTTTCTCGAAATATTCAAGGAACAACACTGGCTTTTTAAGCATAAAGACTCAGAGAGGGATCTTGGCCAAGCTTAGAAAAAATCCCAAACTTGATCCAATGTTCTCCCCTTCATATTGGTTTATATTTCATAGTGTTACTAATGACATCCTATTTTTCAAGATTTCAAGAGGTGTACGAGTCTTGGACGTGAAATGGACCTGGCAAATAATCTTCTGATGAGTTAAGTGTAAATGAATCAGAAACATACGACTCATATTTCCCTTGAAACACACGGGGATTTAAAAGTTAATGGAGGGGGAAAAAAAGTTCTGGCAAATCACATTCAGGGTTTTTATTGAAACCAGGATGTTTGAATAAACATTTGAGATATCCAACTAACCCAAATGGTAATTGGGTTCACCCATCCCTATTTCTAATGGTGCTGGGAAACAACGAGGGGAAAAAAAAACACAACATGTCACAGTCAGGTCTCTGATGGAAAGCTTTATTTGGCAGATACTTGGGAAATCTTGCCGGCACATTTTGGCAATGAGTAGAGAATATTAAAGCAGACGGTGAAGGCTTGAGCCCTTTTTGGTTAGTGCCTTGAGAAAATGATTTGAAATTAGAAGAGTAGCAAGGGAGGAATAATCAAATGTGAAAAGGACAAAAAGGAAATGTGCTCTGGAGATGATGATGGTGATGATGATGATGATGATGATGATAGCATTTACATAATGCCTTAGAATTTGCGAGGTAATTTACGAATATAATCTCATTTGACTATCATAATTACTCTGAGTTTGGTGTGTTCTCTAACTATTTTACAGATGAGGAAACTGAGGTAAAGAGAGGTAAAATGATTTGCCTAGGATCACACAATGAATAAGTCTGTAAAGCTTGATTTGAACTAAAGGTTTCCTGACTCCAGACCTAGAGCACTATCTACTGCACCATCTACTAATAATATTTCTCCATTGTGCTATATGTTTAAATAATAACATCCATAAAGCACTATAAGGCTTGCAAAGTGCTTTACACATATCACTTCAGTTGATCCTTGCAAAAACCTTTTGACGTAGCTAACATCAGTGTAGTGTCTTTTTCTAGGCAGAGAGGGATCTGAAGAATTCCCCTCCATGTGAGAAAGAAAACCTGTTAAAAAGAATCTGTCAATCAACAAGCATTTATTAAGGACTCAGTCATTTTTCAGGCATGTCCAACTCTTTGGGAGACCAACTGGGAGTTTTCTTGGCAAAGATACTGAAGTGATTGGCCATTTTCTTCTCTAATTAATTGTACAGATGAGGAAACAGAGGCAAACAGGATAAAGATGACTTGTTCTGACTCATACAGCTAGTAAGTATCCTAAGCTGGTTTTGAACTCAAGAAAATATGTGTTCCTGACTCCAGGTCTGGTGCTCTTTCCATTTTTCCATCTAGCTGCCCCTTTGAGTGCCTACTTCTCATCCAACACTGTTCCAAGCAGCTACAGATAGATAGAAAGACAAAAATGAAAGTCTTTACCCTCAAGGAGCTTCCATTCTAAACAAACAATAAGGAATTTGAACAGTAGGTCAGGACATATCAGAAAGAAGTTTCACTCAATTAACCAAATCATTAAACTCTAAATCTAATTAAACTCTAAACTAAACTCTAAACCCAGAAGAAAGGTCCCCCTGTTGTTTCCTTTCTGATCCTTCTGGCCAAAAGTCATTGATGCCTCCTTAGAACTTGGAATCTTTTGTTCTCCATCACCTTCATTTGCAAATCTGTCCCTTGCTCTCCCCTTGCTTGAGATCCATCCCTAGAAATGAAGTATAAAAAAGAATGAGAGAAAAAACATTGAGAGGGAGGATTCATCACTAGGATCTGACAGCCCATGAAATGTTCCACACCCATCAGTCCTCACATTCCAGTGAGGGCAAAGAGCTGCATTGTTTATCTCTTCTACTAGACCATGCTTGATCAATTAGAATTCATTTCCAGGTTCTTTTTATTATTGTTTCTGTTGCTCTTACATCACGATTACCTTTGTATTTATCATTTCCTTGGTTCTGCTTTCTTCACTTTACAGCAGCTCATTTGAGGCTTCTCTGTATTCTTTCAGGCTTACCATTTCTTATAATGCAGTAATACCCCATTCATTCATGAACCACAATTTCTTTAGCCAATTCCTCAATCACGGGCGGGCATCTTCTTTATTCCCAGTTCTTGGTTATTACAAAAGAGTCTGCCATGGATATTTTGGTGTAGATGGAACTTACTCTATTTTCCTCATTTTTAACCTCTTTAAGGCAAAACAGTGGCATACCTAAATTAAAGGATATAGACATATAGTTACTTTTTTAGCAGAATTAAAAATTCTAGTTATTTATTATTTTCAAATTTTCAGCTTATTTAAGGGAAGAGTTTTTTTTTTAATTCATGCCTCTCCCCAATTCCCAGGACAGTGACTAGTAGATGATAGCAACTCTAATAATTAACACTTAAATAGCATTTTAAGGTCTGAAGCTTCAAGTTTGCACTTTAAGGCAGCGAGGTGCATCAGTGGACTGAGAGCCAGGCCTAGAAATGGAAGGTGCCAGGTTCAAATCTGTTTGTCATGGGACTGTCTATATAATGAACAACAGGCAGCCTTTACAAGGAAAATGAAGATTCCAAGGAAAAACCAGGGGACTTGATACAAAAGAGTGAAAGTCATTCTCTCTGTGGTCCCTTGAAAACACAATGCAAAAACAGGAAAATTTGTGAAACATTCTACATCATTTTTAAGTTGTCCACCTTTTCATGTACTTACCTATATACAATTAGCATATAAGCTCTCTGAGGGCAAGAATTTTTTTCATTTTTTAAAATTTGTAACCTCAGCCCCATAGCAAAATATCTTAAATACTGGTGTTATCGTTCAGTCATTTCAGTCATGTCTGCGTCTCTATGACTTCATTTGGAGTTCTCCTAGCAAAGATACTAGAGTGGTTTGCCATTTCCTTCTCTGACTCATTTTGCAGATGAGTAAACTGAGACAAAAAGGGTTAAATGACTCACTCAAGGTTACACAGTTTTTAAGTGTCTGAGGCAAGATTTGAACTCAAGGCTTCCTGACTCCAAGCACAATACTCTATCCACTGTTTCACCTAGCTAGTCATCTTACATACACAGTAGGCACTCAATAAATGCTTGGAAAATTGAATAGTACTTCAGTGAGAGAAATAAAAAGTCCATACATACCAAAAAAAACCACTTCAAACAGTAGAGTTTCATCAGAAGTGGGCTCAAAGAACTAGGGTTCTGTTTTATATACAATAGTTAGGCTTATTCATTACAAATTTAGCATTAACATTTTAGTGCAAAGGCCAATTTGCCAATTTGCTGCCCATCCCTGTGAATGCTCTTTTTAATAAATAATGCAGATTGTATAAGGGGGAAAATGATGGCCAAGGTAAAAATGCAAAACATTTTAATGGGATGTCTTTATAAAAGGTCATCACCCTTTCTAAATAGTTTCAATAATTTCTTTTATCTTAAAACATTCCTCCTTTTTTTCTTGTACAGCTTACAACATACAATCAGCCATTAGTTTAAAGGATATTCAACTGATAGGAAACCAAAGCTTTCTCCTGAAATGATGGATGAGTGATGCATGCCTGCTTTGTTTACATTACAAATATCTTATTGCATACAGGAATAATAATATATAACTGGGTCTGGTAAGGGAAATGGTTTTCTTATGAAGATAAAATGAGAGTAAATTTGTATCGGTTATATTTTAATTGAAAGCATTCCTCTGGGATGTTGAAAACTGTAAGGAGGCATTTCTCTGTAAGTATATTATTTATCCCTCCTTCCTCCCATTCCAAACAAGGAGGCTTTTGATTCTTAATTCCAGATGATGATGGATGGCATCCACTTGATCTCCTAACTCCAACACTCCAACAATATAAAGAGGGGAAAAATTAATCATTTTTCTAAGATTCTTAAATTCAACAAGCAGTGTTTACTGTGTTCCAGGCAATGGACTTAACACTGAGCATAAGTCCAAAATAATAGCTGTGTGACCCTTTATATGTCACTTAACCCCTTATTGCCAAGTCCTTGTCCCTCTTCTGTCTCAGAATTGGTACTAAGATAGAAGATAAGGGGAAGAAAAATTAGGAGAAGGAAGAACAAGAACAAGAAAAACAAGAAAAACAAGAAGAAGAAGATGATGATGATAATGATGAAGAAGAAGAAGAAGAAGAAGAAGAAGAAGAAGAAGAAGAAGAAGAAGAAGAAGAAGAAGAAGAAGAAGAAGAAGAAGAAGAAGAAGAAGAAGAAGAAGAAGAAGAAGAAGAAGAAGAAGAAGAAGAAGAAGAAGAAGAAGAAGAAGAAGAAGAAGAAGAAGAAGAAGAAGAAGAAGAAGAAGAAGAAGAAGAAGAAGAAGAGGAGGAGGAGGAGGAGGAGGAGGAGGAGGAGGAGGAGGAGGAGGAGGAGGAGGAAAAGAAGAAAGACAATAAAATTATTGTGTGGGTACAATATACACTGAGATAAAAATAGCATTTTTAAGAACTTATTACGTACAGGCACTATGCTAAGTACTGAAAGCAAATATAAAGTAGATAGTCAACCAAAAAATACCTACCATGTAAATAATGCTTCAATGTTTACTCTTATTTAATTCTCATAATAACTCCAGGGAGATAGGTATTATTATTATACTATAACAATTGAGACAGCGTGAGGTTCTATGCCTTTCCCAGGGTGATATACCTGGTGCCTAGAGTCATGGTGCCTGGCACACAGGGAGAGCTTAATTGATTTGACTTGACAATCCCTGCATTGAAGAAAGCTAGGGATTCTTCTTTCTTCTATTTCCATTACAACTTCTCCCACTTTTAGCCAAAACTTTGTGCCTAATGGGAAGGGTTGGAAACTGAGACAATTCATGGCCAAGAAACTCATTTCAAGTGACCTTAGAGTCTGAAGGAGAACTTCATGGAGCTGATCCAGAAGGCTCTTAAGCTCCTATTATTTAGAGTTGTTTCAGCTTGAAGTGGTTGACATGGGTTGTGAACCAGGATAAAGCTGAGTCCTAGTTCTTTGTGCTAATCATTTGATTGTAATTATTAAGAAAATGAAGTATTCTCTGCAATATAACAGCTACTTCCAAGGGCTTAAAGAAATTGAACTCTGGGTTGTTTGTTTGTATGTTTTTTCAATAAATTTCTAGACCTGGTTCCAACAGAATTTGCAAAGCTAGCCTAAATTAGCATTCATGAAATGGCATTATTAAAAGAAATGGACTTTAATCCCTGTTCTGTCATTTGCTCCCTGTGTGACTTTAGACAATTTGCTTAACCTTTCTGTTCCAGTCTTCTCACTTGTAAAATTGAGGGAGTTCAACTCAATGATTTCTAAGTGGAACTTCTAGCTCTAAATTTATGATCTTACAATTTTACTTCTTACTATTTCTAATTATAGTACTACCCATAAGAAACAAACTATGGGGGAGGGGGCAGCTGGATGACTCATTGAATTCAGAGTCAGGCCTGGCCTCAGACACTTCCTAGCTGTGGGACCCTGGGCAAGCCACTTAACACCCATTGCCTAGGTCTTACCATTCTTCTTCCCTAGAACCAATACATAGTATTGATTTTAAGATGGAAAGTAAAAGTTTAAAGGGGGAAAAAAGAAACAAGCTATGCAAATATTTAGTTTTAGAAATCTTTTTACTATTATCTTTAATTCTCACACATGACTTCTCAATAAACAAGATTATAAATTAATATAACACCCTTCAGATTTGTGAAAAATATGTAATATAATCTTAAGTCCTCATTCTTTACAGAGACAACAAAATAATGGAGAGAGCCCAGTATGTAGAGCCAAGAGGCTTAGATTTGAGTTTAACCAGTCATGAAGTATTTGGGCAAGTAATCTAACCTTTCTAAGCCTCAATTTTCCCATTTTAAAATAAGAATGATGATTCTTGCACAACTCCACATGGTCTCCTCAGGATTGGTGAAAGGAAAGTAAAATATAAATGCAAGTTCCTGTTGTTAGAATTGATTTTTTAATTTTCACTTTCTTTTACTAAACTATATTTCCATCTCATAATAACTTAAAATTTTAAATGAGACTTATTTTAAACATGGCTAAGTATCTAACTTAAATAGTTCAACTTTTTCTATTGCTCACATCAAGCTCCTTGAAATCAACAAATGTTTCATTTTTATCTTTGTTTCTCTAGCATCTAGCATATTGCCAGGTACCTAATGCATGCATAATAATTCCTCTTTCACCTCCCCTCACTGTTCTGTGAGTTAATACTACTTGTAATCTTCCACCACATAAGCCTATAATATTTTATCTTCATTACGATGACTAACTAATGAGTGTTAAATTTATTTAAGAAATAATGATAGTGTTGGTGTTAATGTCTGTTCATCTATCCAGTTTCCATTTTTTAGCATCAATAATTTATATAGGTCAGGTTGGAGATGATTTGCTATCCTCTCATTTTTATTCTTTTTTCTAATTCGATATTGATTGTTGTCCTTGATCTAATAGAATATATATATATATATATATATATATGTATATATATATATATATAGGCATATAATTCAAAATGACTTTCCTAATGGCAACCAGTTTTTCACCTATTAAAATATAATTTAATTCATCTTAATTATGTTATCCAATGTTCATTAGGTCCACTGAAACCCCGTGTCCCTTTATTTAAAAAAAATATTCACTATATATAGGTATAAGGCTACTGTCTAGTCACAAATCCTTTGACTTTTTAAAATTTCTTTATCCTAAACCATGTTTTCTAACACATTTTTCACCTCTGTCCTTCATATCCTACTTGGTTCTTCTAGTTGGATTTTTCTCTACAAATTAGAGTGGATAGAGTACCAGAACTGAGGTCAGGAAGACTAATCCAGCCTTAGACACTTACTAGCTGCGTGACCCTCAGAAAGCCGCTTAATCCAATTTGTTTCAGTTTCCTCATCTGTCAAATGATCTGGAAAAGGGAAAGGCAAACTACTCCATTATCTTTGCCAAGAAAAACCCCAAATGAGGCCATAGAGTCAAGCATGACTGATGCAATACAACAACAAAAACAAACATCAAAATAGTAACCTCAATGATTTTTTTCCTTATTTCATTGGTTTTCGTGGCCACAAGATTTGATCACCTAGTTTCCAATGTCCCAATTCTGAACCTCTGTATATTTTAGCTAGTCCTCAGAATAAGGTTATACTCTTGTCACTGGAACCATATGCAAAATCTTTCCAATATGGAAGAAACAGCAAGTGCTTCCAAGCTATTGGCATGGCCTTTGAGAAATCAGTTCCTCCATGCCACATTGGAATATCAAAACAGAAACTTTGGAGAAGATTTAAAATATATATATATATATATATACATATAACATAAAACTGTATTATAAAAATCCTGTGTAACTGTATTTGTCTTAAAAAAAAAAACCTTCCTTGATTGTGATAACCACCAGTACTTTTAAACATTTTAAAGAAGAAGGTCATTCTATAAATCCAGCACTTAGCACAGTGCATGGCACACAGTATATGCTTAATAAATATTTATTGACTGACTTTATTGACTTTCCAACTGTTATTTTACTGTATAGGTCAGAGAATTCATATCTCCTTGAGTTAAAAAATATACAAGTATAAAAATTCATATAATGTGTCACCCAGCTTTAAATTAAAATAGCTTTATCCCTTAGATTGCCTGGTTCTTTCAGAAAATTCTCAGTCTAGATCTGGAAAGGATTTCTACTAATATGGGAAAGACATTGACGTGTTCTAAAATGTATTCAGGTCATGGAGACTGCTCTCAGCTAATTGTGAAAATGAGAAACTAGAGGTAAATTTCATTTGCATTATCTTCCTTTGATGCTCAATAAGGTCAAAGGTAAAGGTTTCATCTTTTTCTGGTCCATAAAATATAGATTGCCATTTTCAAAGTGCATCAACACTGGTAATAGCCATTCCCATTAGTCAGTCATATAATCTTATGAAATATTGACATGATAAAACAATGCAACTGGGAAAGGACCAATAGAACACGTGTTTTATTGACAAATAAATGCATGAGCTTAAATATCTCTTTCACCACCTTCCTTTAATTGGGATGATCATTTTGTCAAAAACATAAAGATCTATAAAGAGCTGATGACTTTTAAATATTTCTTTGATGCTCCTTCAAATAAAAATACAAATCCAATTTAATCCCAGTTCACATTTGTGTTCACCCTATTTTGACAGTGACATTTTATGGCAAAATGTACTTTAATATCATATTCAAACCCTTTTCCCATCTTTTTGCAGAAAATCCACTTTTTAATTTATGGTACTTGCTTGCTCGATTCAAGCTGCATTCACTTTGAGATACTTTGCAAAGATAAATAACCAACACACTCTGCCATTTATGAGTAATGTAGTGACTATAACTTAGGAAAATAAAATAGGTGGCCACCACCAAAGGAATGTATTACTGTTAGAAATAAATATGTATCATATGGATAAGTAATAATAGAACTGTAAATTAGAAATACACTATGGAAAATGCTTTCCGATTTTACAAAGATTAAATTATGTATTGTAATATATTGTTGCTTCATATATATTTAAAGAATGAAATATTTTAGGCCATGCCTTGTTCTGAATAGACACTCAATGTGAGTGTGAAGAATGCAAACTGAAGTCACTTGTTTACGAGAAATTTCATACCGAGTCCTTCAGAATGTATATGACATAGATAGAGGTCATCATTTGCTTGGCAAAATATGACATGCCAATATAATTCTCATCAATGAAAGCTTTCAAATATAGTCAAATATGAATATTCTCTCCAGTTATCTGAAAAAAAAGCATTCAAAATGAATATTTTGGTTTTCAATTACCACAAAATGTATGATCAGAAAAGGATATGGGACAAGTATTTTTTAAAAGAGGGGGATGAAAGGTGGATTAGTTGAAAGATGCCCTTGTACTCATCAAATATTAAAAGATCCGGAGGAAGGCAACTATGGTTTTGAGTGATTTTTTTTTTGGATGATCATCAAAAGAACATGGAGGTGGGCAGCTAGGTGACCCAGTGGATTAACTGGAGTTCAAATCTGGCCTTAGATATTTCTTAGCTATGTAACTCTGGACAAACCCCCTGGTCTAGCCTTTACCACTGTTCTACCTTAGAACCAATACCTAGTACCAATTCTGAGACAGAAGGTAAGGAGTTAAAAAGAAAGAAGGCTTCTAAAGGATGAAAATGCATGGATGGATTAGAATCTCCACTATGAGAAGAAGTTTTTTCCTTAAAAAGACTATGGACCAATTAAGTGTTATAGCCATGGTTGGAACTAACCAAATAACTGAAGTCAATAGACTGTTTTGTCTTCCAACAAATATATTTTTCATCTATTGTAAAGAGGAAAAAATTTTAGTTGTAAGGACCCAAGATCTGTTTTGGTATATTGTAAGACTTATTTTACAGAAAAGTAGCCTATTTAATAACACAAATGTTCTTAAGCCAAATTTTTTTTGGATAAGATGGATGACACTTCTCAATCTCCATCAAATTCCTAAAATGCATTATAAATACAAGCAAAAATGACATGGTTATCTTTATATGTCACCCCAAATTTGCATTTTTAAGTAATGGTCCCTCCCTACGATCATTGCTATCAAGATGTGCAACAAGTGAAATGATCTTCCTTAACCGTGGATTTGTGAACAAATCATTGTAGAATTTCACTTTTTAAATTCTGCCATTTTGTTTTGTCCTAATATTTTAAAGACAAAAAAAGCCAAAATTCCTTTATAAAAGGAGTCAGATTGTCTCCATTTTTAATGAAAAGAAGATATTGATCAAACAATCAACAAACTTTTTAAAGTATCTACTATGTGCCAAGCCCTGTATTAGAAACTGGGGCTACAAATATGGAGGATGAAATTACCCCTGCTCTCAAGAGATTTACATTCTTTTCTTTTTTTTTGAACCCTTACCTTTCATCTTGGAATCAATACTGGGTATTGGTTTCAAGGCAGAAGAGTGGTAAAGGCTAGGCAATGGGAATTAGGTGACTTGCCCAGGGTCACACAGCTAGGAAGGGTCCGATGTCAGACTTGAACCCAGGACCTCCCATCTCTGGGCCTGGCTCTCAATTCACTGAGCTACCCCAGCTGCTCCTGATTTACATTCTATAAGCTAGAGCAGAACCTAGTAGCTCTAAGAAAATTCCAAGAGTACACAATAGGAGAAGAATGCTAATATGCAAACTTGATAACCATTGAATTTAGCAACAAAAGCATATATTTTGAAGCTATTTTTAAAATTAGTCATTGGAAATTGATGAATAAACTATGCTATTTGAATGTACCAAAAGGGTGGTAAGTATAAAACCAATGCATGAAAACTTATGCAGAGTAATGTACTGTGAATACAGCAAGACCAAAAAACAATAAGCATAATGATTGCTAGAAACACAAATCAAGTCACCACTTGATTTCCAGAGTCCTCAGTTTCCTTATCTATATATCAATGATACTCTACAAGAGTTTCTAAAGTTCCTTCAAGCTACAATATTTTGAGGTTCCTTCAATCCCAAGATACACATTTCCACTGGAAAAATAGTCTAGACCAGAAAATCTGACCATTTTCCCTCTGTTTTAAAATTACCCTTTTGCTAGCCTATTAGCGAGGAGTTAAAGCTGCTGGATGAGCTGGATAAGTCCATCCGGACAGTTCTTTCTAAAAGAGCTGGGTGGCCATGCTAATACAGTGATTGACTTGAAGACCTCAGAATTAACTATAAGTTGCTTTCCTAGTGTCACCATTTATTTCTTTTTTTTAATTTAACAAATTAATTTAATTAATTAATATAGAATATTCTTTCCATGTTTACATGATTCATTTCTTTCCCTTCCTTCCTTCCACTCCCCTCCCATAGCCAACGCTCAATTCCACTGGGTTTTACATATGTCATTGATCGAGACCTATTTCCATTATATTGATAATTGCACTATGGTGATCCTTTAGTCTATGTCCCTAATCATATCCCCATCAACCCATGTGATCAAGCAATTGTTTTTCTTCTGTGTTTCCACTCCCACAGTTCTTCCTCTGGATATGGATGGCATTCTTTCACCACTTATTTCTAAAGGAGGCTAGTAGTACTGAAGACAATATTTTCAGCACACAATTGCATACACACACACACACACACACACACACACACACACACACACACACAATGTCTTCTTGTCCCTGGAAAAGCTTTGCTTACTATTTTGACTATGGCTTCCAAGAAAATATTTTTTCCTCAAAATGTTTAAGCTAGGTGCCATGTAGATACAACCATGCACATTTAGTCCTAGCTTAAAATAAATATGATTTAAAAGCAGCCTCCTTTCAACTGGCTTAAGACTTGGGAATTAGTCTATTGTTCTCAGTCTGAAAAATACTGTTGTCTGTTCTATGGTCAATTCTAAGTTCCAAGACCAGATATTATTTGTATTTTTAAGACTTTAAACATGTGTGTTTAACAGTGAGAATAAAAAAATAATGTTCAGAAACTGGTTCCTTAAATAATTCAAGCTTACAATGTATTCTGGTAACTTTTGACATGTTCTGGGAACTTTTTATTCTGTAGTGAACTTTGTAGGGGTTCCAAGTATTACCCCTTAAGATAGGAATTGACTCCTGTGTGAACACACACATACACACACACACACACACACACACACACACACACACACACACACTCAAAATGCTCTGGACTTTCAAACTGAGGTAATCACCATTATTAGTCACACAGGGTCATTTGGCTACAAAATGTCCACGGAAGGATTTGAATTCTGGTCTTCCTGACTCCAGGTCTAGCACTCCATTAATGGTGCCACCTGACTGCCTCTTAAAGGTCATCTAATCTAATGCCCTTATTTGACAGAAGACAAAAATGGAACCCAGAAAACAGAAGTGATTTGTCCAGAGTCTCATAAATAGTAAGTGAAGAGCTGGGGGTTGGTTTTCAGGTCTTCTGAAATTCAAATCTAGCTCTCTTTTCTCTGTGTGGCTCTGTATCCCTGAGTTCAGAGGAATAGGAGGCCTGGAAGCACTGCCAGAAAGATTACTCATGCCAGGGAGCTACTGTGGATTCTCGTTTACCACCTGAGCATTTTGTTATGATTTAAAAGCATCCTTTCCCAAAGGTACACTAGCCAATATCCATCTTCTAGGCATCCAAATGTAGCAGGTAATTATACTTGATTAAAACTATAATATTTTTTATCCTTACTCAGCTCTCCACAATTGATCTTTCCATAAAAAGCTACTAATCCAAATAAGAAACGGAGAAAGGAAATTTATGTCAAGTATTTTTAAACTCAAAAAAAAAATGTTCTATGAAACTTCTTTGATGGATTTCTCCTTACTGTAAAATGTACTTGCAATAGGCTTCATATACTTGCTTTTAGGCAAATTTCATAGAGAATTGGACTCTCAAATGTGGCAGGTATAGTGTTTTAGCAGTGTGATAAAGGAAGAACACTTACAAATCAGTTCGATGAATGACATTGAACTTACAATTTACCCAGCTCACGTTTTTCCCTTTAAAAGCATCATATGTATAAATCCATGATACTGTATGTGCTGGCAAAATTCTGCTTCTGTACAAGCCTAGCCTTGAGATTTGAACAATGTTCATAATACTTCATGAAGAAGCAGATTAATCTAAAATAAGGAAACTGGCAGGTAAGGGAAGTTCCTTCCCCACAGGAAGAAGGTCATTGCCCTCCCTCAATTCAAGTAAAGAACTAAGAAGCCAAAGGAAAAAAGCATTTATTAAATACCTTCTATATGCCAGATACTATTCTAAGTGCTCTACTAGTGTCTTCTTTCATAATTACAACAACCTTTGAGAGTAGGTGATATTATTATCCCTGATTTACAACTGAAGACTCTGAGACAGACTGAAGGTGAAGTGACTTGCCCAGGGTCACGCAGCTAATAAATATCTGAAGTCAAAATTGAACTTAGTTCTTCCTGATTCTAAGATCAGTGCTTTCTCCACTATGCTACTTAACAATCCTGAAGGAGGAAAAGATAGATTAGAAAGATTCATAATCACAGCATCTTAAAGTTGCAAATAACCTCTGCAGTCATCTGGGCCAATCCATGCCTGAAAAAGAATCTCCTCTAGAATCCTGGTCACTGGATTTTAAACATGGGAGAAACTTAGAGAAGACCATTAGTCCAAATTCTTTTTATAAAAAAGTGAACCATGACACATGAATCATTTAGTAGCATAACCAAGACTACAACCCAAGCTACTACACCATCAGTCCAGTCAACTTTTCTTCCTCCTCCTCTTCAGCAGAGAA
The DNA here is from genome assembly GCF_027887165.1 of Monodelphis domestica. Lineage (NCBI taxonomy): Eukaryota > Metazoa > Chordata > Mammalia > Didelphimorphia > Didelphidae > Monodelphis > Monodelphis domestica. The sequence continues at coordinate 33,350,059 of NC_077233.1, read as the reverse complement.
TCCTGAGGTCCACCAGTAGAAAAGTCTCTACTTCATTCCTGCATCTTCATTCCTAATAGAATTCCTCCTAAAGAGAATTGATACCTCTCTGGGATTTATACAACTGCCATGTTGCCTTTAATAGCTATCTCAACATTTATCAATGTCTTCCTTCTCTTAACACTATCATTTATTGCTCTGTCCCTTTTTGGATACTATGCCCCCTAAGGGAACCTCCTGAGCCCTTGCTCAGGAGAAGCATTGGTGCTACTTGTAGGCAGGGCGATCCTCGTTAGTGAGAATTCAGTGTAACTAGATTGTGCCCACCCACATCATTCCCTTAGTCTTACATCTTGTTCCAGAAATTATAATCAAATCAATACAATCATTATGTCTACAAAGGCCCTATCCATTGAGTGCCCTTCTCCATTCACCATCCTTGTGACTTCTCTGACCATGATACCCTTTCCTGGACATTATCTCCTCTACCTCTATGGTCTCCCATGATTAGAAAGCCAACTTCTTAAAAGTAGGTGCTCTCTCTCTCTTCTTTTTCTCTTTCTCTCTTTCTCCTTAATGTCATCCATCTATCTCTTTGTTCACTCATTCCATTTTTACCTTTTTTAATTCAATTTTAATTTTTTCTAGTTTCCATGTCAATACAATTTAATATTTTCAATGTGTTGAAATCCATATTCTATCCCCTCAAGACAGCAGGTAATATAATATAGACTATAGATGTGTTATCCTACAACACATATTTCTACATTCATCATATTGTGAAGCAAGACACATTTCACTTCCACTGGAAAAAATGTATAGAGGAAATAAAATGAAGAATGGTATGTTTCAGCAAGGATTTAGAATCTGTCTGTTCCTTTTGGTGGGATAGAGAGCTATGAGTCACTTGGAGTTCTCCTGGTCCTTGCATTGTTGATAATAATTAAATCACTCACAGTTGATCATCTTACTTTATTGCTATTACCATTTACTCTTTTTGTACATTTATTTTCTATATCATTCTTTTAATTTTCTATTTTTATTCATGTGTCTTCTATTCCCTGGAGAAACCAAACTCTTGAAAGACAACTATAATTCCTTACATTTCTTTTTTTTCTCCCTTACTGTGTCTTGCACATAATAATAATGATTAAATGAATAAAAGCAAATAAATAAATATGATTACTGTAACATATGGAGTACTATGTGAATGTCAAAATATTATACAAATGGAGCTATTGTTATAATAATTAATAATCATTATTGTTAAATAATTTTCAGAAGTGAAGAAAAACTGGTGCCCCCAATTTTGCAATAGAGGCTAATGTCTTTACTTATTTGATGATTTTGGAAAAGTAAAAGAGCTATTTTTTAAATCCTTATTAAGATGTTAAAGAAGTACATTTCTCTTTGAGTTTTATACTCCTGGAATAACCAAATTCTAGGGCTGAACTGGAAGAGATAACTGTAACTGTAGATAACTGTAGAGATCATCTCATCCAGTCCTCTCATTTTCCAGATAAGAAAATGGAAGTCCAGAGAGATAAAATAAAGTAAATTGCACAAGTTCAAAAAGTGAGTTAAAGTTATGGTTGTTAAAAACAAAATAATATTTGAAGAAGACAAGCAAGGAATTAGTAAATATGTCTTTTGTTTTTACAGGTTTTTAATCATCTCTGATGTTCTGAGTCCTAACTATGCTGTCATTTATTACTTTTAGATTTACTCTTCATGTTGCCCAGTTCATTATTGGGATTTTAATTTATAGGATCACTGCTTATAAATTAAGCACACTGAAAATTAATGGGTTAGAAGGGAAGTTTATATGAAGCTATAATATTCCTGCCACCACACCACAGAGAACTGATGGAGTATACCTCATTTGTACGGATTCAGCTCCTTGTTGATTTCCTAGCACACTTTCCATGATGGCTGTTCTAAACCTGTTTCCCTAAGCCAAATCTCTCATTTTGCCTTCTCCATCTTGGCATAAACAGAACATATACTCACTGTGAATTGATCCAACCATTCTGGAGGGCAATTTGGAACTATGCCCAAAGTGTGATAAAAGACTATCTGCCCTTTGACCCAGCCATAGCACTGCTGGGTTTGTACCCCAAAAAGATAATAAGGAAAAAGACTTGTACAAGAATCTTCATAGCTGCACTCTTTGTGGTGGCCAAAAATTGGAAAATGAGGGGATGCCCTTCAATTGGGGAATGGCTGAACAAATTGTGGTATATGTTGGTGATGGAGTACTATTGTGCTAAAAGGAATAAAGTGGAGGAATTCCATGGAGACTGGAACAACCTTCAGGAAGTGATTGATGCAGAGTAAGAGGAGCAGAACCAGGAAAACATTGTACACAGAGACTGATACATTGTGGTACAATCGAATGTAATGGACTTCTCCGTTAGTGGCAATGCAGTGATCCTGAACAAATTGGAAAGATCTATGAGGAAAAAAACACTATTCCTATGCAGATGAAAACCTGTGGGAGTAAAAAGACCAAATAAAAGCAACTGCTTGACTACAGGGGTCGAGGGGATATGATTGGGGATGTGGTCTCTAAATGAACATCCTAGTACAAATACCAACAACATAGAAATGGGTTCAAATCAAGGACACATGCAATACCCTGTGGAATCGCACATTGGCTATGGGAGGGGTGGTGGGAGGAGAAGTAGGACAAGAAAATGATTTTTGTATCCAAGGAATAG
>NC_077233.1:33314860-33344860 GCF_027887165.1 Monodelphis domestica | reverse complement strand
TGTAGCGAAGAGTTAAAAGTGAATCTCTTACCTCTTTGAACTGTTTTCTCAGTACTTGGTGTACACAGATACACTTTTGATGTGTTAACTAGAAAATCTGACTGCCAAAGAACAAAGCAGCTGTCACGGAGAGGAAGGAGCTGACGGAGAAACCACACGGCCCTTATTGAAGAACTGTCAAGCCCCATCCTACAGCGTTCAGTTTGCCTGTAGTGTTTATCAAAGACCTCGATCTGATGCAGGAAATTAAAAAATAATAATAATAATAATAAAATCTGAGCACTGGACATTTATTAATGGAACTCAAAATTATATTTAAAATAACTACAAGGGATGCATTGGGGTTTTTTAGTGATTCTGACAAAAGAACAAATAAGATTTTTTAAAATATATTTGCATATGCAGATCCATCCATATACATATGAGGCTGAGTAAGGATGGAAGAGACCTTTACCTGTTCATATATATGAATGGGGAGGGCGATAAGAAAAGAAAAACATTTCCCCATCAACCAAATCCACTTAATAATCTCAGTATTCCAAGTTGTCTCTAGGTGATGCTAATGAAAACATTATGTATGAAAATTAAGCCTTGTGAATATTTTTGGAATGAGTTTAAGTGAGAAACCGTTGGAGAAATGGTTTTGGATTTCTCTTATAGTTCAAAATGTTTAATGTTTACATCATTTCATAAAGGGAAAACTAGAATGACCTCTTAGGGAATCTAGTCTAATTTCTCCATTTTACAGATGAGGAGATTGAGTTCAGTCAATTATGTTGAGTTAATCCAATTATGTAATTAATTTTTAAACCCTTACCTTCAATCTTTGAATTAATACTGAGTGTTAGTTCCAAGGCAGTAGAGCAGTAAGAGTTGGGCCATCAGGGGTAAGTGACTTACCCAGAGTCACAGAGCTAGAAAGTGTCTGAGATCAGATTTGAATCCAGGATCTCCTGTTGGTAAGTCTGGCTCTCTATCCACTCAGTCACTCACTTCCCCTACCATTAATTTTAGTCAATTTATTCAGTTCCTTCTATGGTATCAGGCTGTGTAATTGGTTTGAGGGTTAGCTTCTAAGTGAGGAAAATGTGAGTTCAGGTTCAGTCTCTGGCACACAGGACTCATTTATTTCTCAATCCCCCTGTCAACACTCAAAGACTGAGTTCCATAGAAAGTACCAGCTGCATTGATAGAATGAATTCCTATACCAATGAAACCACAGATTTGGCACATATATGCCAGGAACAGTGCTGAGTGCTGGATTTACCCAAGGTCACACAGTTTTTTAATAGTAAGTTAGAAATTTGAACCCAGAACTTCCCCCTCTCAGTTTCTTTATGTTTACTAATTCTCTTCTCCCTTTTTAGAAACAAGAATAAAAAAGAATTTTCCTCTGGAGTTCCTTGTAGTCACATGTGGATTATAAATTACACTATACAGCTTCTTAAGATATAGGGTCTGGGCAGAGATATTGCACAGAATTGGGGAGACTTGAAGACTTTGACTTCTCACATCCAGGAAAGAAAACTCTTTCTGTAGGATGAGAAACTTTTTTCTTCCATCTTGGTAGCAGAAGTTGTTTCAGTTTATCAGGAAGCACACAGAGATCTCCGATTACTAAGAAGGGGCACCCATCATCCCTATTCAAATAAGCCGATTGATTGGTATTGTTAACAAAGAAAGTTTCATAGAGAGGTGCTGGAGTGTAGTGAACCCCCGATCCTCCTGAGTGCCTCGTGGGGAGTCCCACTGTGCCTGAGTATGGGAGGAATCATTTCCCCTCTGCCAGCGAGCAGATATAATGCACCTGTGTGTCTCCCGGGTCCCACATGCTATTTTCATAAATCCCTGTTCAAGCAGAACAGTGGCAGTCAAAAGGACATGTAGTCCCTGAGGGCGACTTGTTGGAAGGATATTACAATATGTGCCTTACTTCGGAGGTTAGCAGGCATCCCTGAGCAGTGGAGCAAATCCTCAGGCTACACTTGTTTCTACGCAGGCAAAGTAGCTGAGGAATCGTCTGGCAAACTCAATCAATACAGACAGCCAGTGGGCTTCATTCAGACCACTTTCCCCTTACTAGCAGGGCTATTTCCCTGGTTTCAGCAGCATACTTGGGCTATCTGCTTACAGAGAAGTCCCCCAGAGAACATATTTCCTAGCACCTAATTTTCCAAGAGTCATTAACTATGAAGCATTTGAGATTCTTCTTTTTCTAAACTGGGAGATGTTTAGACATATTCCATGTTCAATGTTCTATGGTTTATGTGTCATAAAAGGATATAGGGCTTTATCCTGTTGGACCAAGCAAGAGCCCTACTCCCAGCTCTGGAATGTGCCCAAATATATTAGACGAATCACCTCTTCCCCACTCCCACAGCATAGTCTGACCCTTGATGGGATTTGATTGGCCAAAAAGAAGGGCTACAAGGTCCCCTTTCCAACAGTGGCTATCCATGGAGGCAATATCTCTGGATCCTTTCTCTCCAAACAGGTCAAAAGCAAAATCAGGAAATGGACACGACATCCAAGCTTCCTGAGGGCTGATTCAATTTCACCTACAAAAGGACCCCAAGTGCTGGTCCTGACAGGGGCATCCTCTGTGCCTCAACCAAGTTTTTAGGGCTTTAACATTGGAATCAGGTTGAGGTCAAAAAGACCAGCATTATCATTTAATTTCTCTTGGAAGCATCCCAGACTTTCCATAAGCCTGAATTTTGAGAAGCACTGGATAAATAATACCAAATTTGAGCTTTTATTTTTTAAAGCTAGTTCTCTTCCACTTTAAACTGTCATACCATTTTTTTAACCATTCAAATTTGGGAAGATCACATTGTTAACTACCAGGCAACTGGGGAAAAAACCTTCATACAACAATACCCGCTTAATTGAAGATTTCTCTTAACATTTTTTATAGAATAATGTGGGTGTTATCCATATGAAAAAAAAAATGCTTTTAATGAACCAGTTCAAAATCAGGGCAGGAAAAGAGCAAAGAGTTTCCTTTAGGTTCTGGTGACAGTTTACATAAAAAAGATGTTTTATTTTCTCTTAGCAGGGTGTACACCATCATTTTGTCTTATTATTCCTGACATTTAGTCCATCATATTAGCTTCTTTGTGGGAAACAAGAAAGCAATTAGGGGCCTCACTCTTTATTCCATAGGAAAGCGAGAGTCGACTTTCCCTGAAAACACTTAATGATGTAGCAGACCTGGTCAAACAGCAGATGTAGAGGCTTTAAAATGCAATAAAGATACAGCTTTAATAATTTTCAATTATAGTTATCCTGCAATAATGTTAGTGAATCTCATCTAGAAAGTAAATTATTCACTGAAAAGGATATAGAAATCTGGGGTTTGTGTGACTTTCCCATTTAAAGTTTCACCAAGATTTTCCCTGATAAGGCTCCTTTTTTCGATTACATATTTTATACTTTGTTTCTATCCTTTTCTTCTTTCAGGATGCTGTTTCTACTTTTTAATATACTTTTCTAACAAAACACTGTAGTTATGGAGTGGCCATTCAGATGGATCTATTCAGAGTAAGTATTCATTCACTTGCTGCCAGAAATACTGATAATATGATATTTTTTATTTAGTTTTAAGAATACATTTTTCATTTTAAGCAAATGAAACTTGGAGCTAAATAAGAAACCTGTCATTTGCTTTCAGGGGAAAGTTGGTAGGAAAAAAGTCATGCATGTTTCCATTACATGAAGGTTTCTTTTCTTTCGTGTAAATAAATAGATCATTTATGGAATGTTTCAAAGAGGGGATATGAACTACAACAAAATATTTCAAACCCACATTAAAATGGGCTCACATGAAAAGTAGAATATGGAATAAGTCCTTTAAGAGAGGGCAATATGGCATTACCTATCAAACTTGAAAAAAAGCAATTAACCTAGTCATTTTCTACATTCCTTTGGCTATAATTTCTAATACTTGTGCTTAGATAAAAGCTGGATCTTTCATAATTCAGCTTTCTGTCCAACTTTCTGCTACCATGAATTCAACCACCTTTGTTAAACTCTTACTATCATAAATTGAACATACCATTACAAGTTTGACTTGGTGATTAGATGGGGGTAGAATTTTAACCATGAAGCTTGGGCCCAGGAAATTCCTGGCATGGAATCCTGGAGCATACTTTAAACTTTTTCCTTGTTTATATTTTGGAACTTTCTTGTTTTTTAGGACACCTGTGAATCAGAATTCTTTTTCTGATAAACCTAACCCAAGTTCTCACCGAACTGAAATAACAAATCACAAAACAAGTCAGGAGATGTTGCTTTGATCCGTTTCAGGAATTCTAGTGAGGTGTTATGGTGGGATTGCTCTCATGCAAACTCAATTCAGAATCCAAGAACAATGTTGTTATTCAGTATTTTTTTTCAGTCTTGTCTTACTTCATGAGTGATTTGCCATTTCCTTCCCCAGGTCATTTTGGAGAGGAAGAATTAAGGCAAACAGGGCCAAGTGACTTGTTCAGGGTTCCACAGCTGGGACGTATCTGAGGTCAGATTTGAACTCAGGAAGATGTCTTCCTAATTTCAGGCATGGTACCCAATCCACTAAGCCACCTAGTTGCCCCCAAAGAATATCATTTTAAAGTTATTTTCAAGGGAACGTAGATTGTCTGGAGGATAAAAAGAATGTGCTAGGAATCCCTCCACCATGTATAGTAATTTAGGGAGCTCCATTTCAAAAAGTGTTTTGGTTTAGTAATGGTATGTGGTACATTTTGGGTGGGGCAGAAATTTCAAGGCAAAACAAAATGAAATGTCTCTATGTCCAAGTCCAAGTCTCTTTTCAGTACAACTAGGTGCTATTATTATCTTTATTTTACATTTGAAGTAACTGAGACAAACAGACTAAATGACTCATCCAAGGTCATATAACTAGGCTGAAACTGAACTCAGTCCTGCCTTTAGACCCGGTATTCTATCTACTGTGACACCTAGCTGCCAATTGTCCATTGGATCAGAATCTCTCTGTCTCTGTCTCTCTCTGTCTCTGTCTATCTCACTGTCTCTCTTTTTCTCTGATGGTCTCTGTCTCTGTATCTATCCCTATGTCTCTATCCATTTGTCTGTCTGTCTGTCTGTCTGTCTTTCTCTGTCTCTCATTAGGTGGCTGAATAGATATAGAGGCAGACTTAGAGATGGGAGCTCCTGGGTTCAAATTTGACCTTAGACACTTCCTAGCTGTGTGGTCCTGGGCAAGTCACTTTTTGCCTATTCACCCATTGCCTAGCCCTTATTGATCTTCTGCCTTGGAATTAATACATAGTATTATATTCTAAGATGAAAGGCAAGAGTTAAAAAAAAAACAACGGGCTCACTATCCTTGGAATTCATCTAGCAAAGACTGCATCACTTTTTGGTTTGTGTTATAGTGGGGACCACTTTAGTATATAACTTGAACTAGAGATAGACAAGGAGGACACTTCCAACTCTCAAATTTTGTGAATTTGTGATGCAGTGACTCCTCCTGTACCCTTCAGAAAACACTCCAAGAGCAGATGCTGCCCTGATATTGGAAGCCAGTTACTTCACCAAGATTATCCTAGACAGGTATAGACTTCACAGGTATAGACTTCGATCAGTCAATGAATAAAATATGAGTATCTTGTTTATTTCTCTGTTCTCTTTCAAGCCATTTCTTTCTGTTTGTAATATCCTACATTCTGACCACTATTATTTATATTGTCTTAATATAGCCATAATGTAGATATCATTTTCTAACCCTGCTTTCTTTATACCACATAAATTCACACTCATTTTTATAATTCTTTGTATTTTTCATATATGTTGTTCTTTGTAGTACAATGATATTACATTATGTTGATACGCTATAATTTATTATCCTATTTTCCCAATCTTTGGACATTTATGAGCTTTCTATACTTGGCTTGGGGGGTTACTATAACAAATAAATCTATTAAGAAAGTTTTCTGATTTCAGAGCTATAACTAGCATGGAAAGAACAGTGATCAGCTTCATTTTGCCAACATCAAGGAACTACTTCCTCTAATCCACAGCTAGTCCCTATACCTCATCTTATAGTTCTCTATATGTCCAGCTTATTGTTCATGTTCAATCATTCTTGTGTCTCTACTTCTCTCGATGAGATGGCACTCTCGGGTAAATTGTCCTCTGAATCCAATAATGTACTAGAAGTAAATCATACTAACTCACAAGAACTGATGGTTAAATTTTCATTGGGAAAAAATACACAAATTCTATTGTCTAGACTTAAGAAAGTGGTGGAGAAAAAGATAATGCTGATTAATATGAAATGTGTTTCTTGCATATATATTTTCTTCAGAAAGCCAGTTGTTAAATTTTTTAATAAATTTAAAATAACCCATCACATTGCTCTCTGTACCCCACTTTCCTTGATCAAACTAGCATATACAATGAGTATATGCTTATAAGCTTATATATATGCTTATATATAAGCTTATATGCTTATCTATATCCTAGATATGGATAAGAACAAGTACTATGACTTTTTTTTTCATTTTCTTTGAGTTTCTCTCTCTCACTGCAGGCTGGCATCTTCTCTGTAATTTGTGGCCTTAGAAGTTGCCTGGTTCACCAAAACATTAAGTGACTTACCCAGGGTAAAGATGCATGATTTGCACTAAAATCTTCCTGGCTGTTGTGGCTTTCCAAATTGACTATATCATCAGAACAAGGTTAAGAAATCTACTTATGTTTCCACTTTCTATGCAAACATCTGGGAACATCTTCTTCAATGTGATATAGTCATTAATAGAGTATACCAAAAAAAAAGTTTTACCAAAATTTTACAGACGACAATATGGGGCTTACTGAGATTAAGGATAAGCTTATGGTTCTTTAGCTATACGTGGCAAAACGAAGGTTAAAGGTACATGGCATGTGTATGCATTTTTGTAACCATCTTTTAGCATTTCCTTCCCTTTGGTGGTCTTTTTGCATAAGAAACATGGGTTTCTAGTTTCCTCTCAATTCTGATTTATAGTCTATTTAATGATAAAGGAACTTGGCTAGAGAAATAGAATTATGGAGCATTCATTATGAAACACTGGAATCTAATTCCATATCTAATGTTATATCCACTTTCCTGTTCTATGACAAATCTGATACCTGTAAAGGGCTTTATTTGAAAGAGAGATCTCTTCAAAGTACACTTTCTGATTTGCTCCCCGTATTCGGTTCTTTGACTGATCATGTGTGCTCCCCTCACAAATATCTCTTACAAATAACCTCCATTTTAATTATAGACTTCCCCAAGTTCTTTTCCTTTTCCAACTCTTCTCCCTATTCTATAAATATTGCCCAAATGTCCTTCAGATTTAACCTTGCTTGGATTGTCCTGAATAAGAATCATAAAGGTGAAAATGATAGGATTGAATAAGAACCACAAATAGATATAAATTAGGTGTTCTCTTTGATTAGCAAAGCATCATCCCCTATATCTTAAAGAAGAATCTCACCTGAAACACTGGGGAAGTCAAAAGAATCTTCCCAGTGTTTTGGGTTTTTTGGGGTATTTTTATATATTTTTATTACTATCTGTTGGCATCTCCTCCCCCTTTGGAGGCCTCTTTGCATAAGGAACTTGTGGGTTTCTACTTTCCTTTCAATTTCACTTTATATTCTCCTTTAATGATAAAAAAAAAGCTTAGCTAGAGAAATATAATTACCAAACATTCACTGTGAAACACCAAAAGGGATCTCTCTCTAAGAATCGAGGATCTACATGACTTTTCCATTCCTCCTGAGAGCCCATTAGGGAAAGGCACACAAGGCTAATGTGCTCATTGGAATGCTTCACAAAATGTGAAAGGGAGCCTGGGGCTTCAGACTTTGGAATTAGAAAACATTGAAGCAATGGCAAGTAGGCCAGTGCTAACCAGGGATTATTTGAGGTTGGCTTGGTCCTATTGGAGAGGGTCCTGTAAGAAGGACAGATTGATAGGACTAAATAGGAAATGCCTACTAAAGAGGCAATAGGAAAGGCACTATATTTGGAGGGGTAAGATTCAGGTTCATATTATGGTTTTGCCTACATAAGCTTGGACAACTCACATACAGCTTGGCTCTCTATATCTGAACTTTTTATTGTAAAGGATGGATTGGACTTAGATGATCTTGGGTCTCTTCTAACATTTATGAAGCTTCCAATGCACTTTATCTTCATTGTCTCATTTTATCCTTACAATTAGTCCTATGAAGTAAGTTCTATGGACTTAATTATCTTAAGGCCACTAGACATTGGTTCTGAAGTCAATGTATCTGGGCTCAAATTACATCTTTGACACAAATTGTGTGACTTTATGAAAGCCAAATAACATCCTGGATCTCATCATTCTTATTTGTAAAAGGAAATTAAATCAACCAGTAAATATTTAATAAATACTAACTGCTAGGCACTGGACCAAGCAATGGGGATACAAAGAGAGGAGAGAAATGGTCCCTGCCCTCAAGTTTACCTTCTAATTGAGGATACATCATTTAACAGCATCCAAAACATTAGGTCTATGCAACATGTAAATGGGAGGTTAACTCATAAGAAAGGCATTATCAGTGTCTGGCAGTGAAAGTGGGAAATACCTCTTGAAGAAGGTAGATGTGGGACCCCAAGCAAGTCACAACTTCTAGCCTTTGTCTAGCCCTTGCCAGTTTTCTATTTGAGGAAAGAAAGAAAGAAAGAGAGAGAGAGAGAGAGAGAGAGAGAGAGAGAGAGAGAGAGAGAGAGAGAGAGAGGAGGGAGGGAGGGAGGGAGGAAGGAAGGAAGGAAGGAAGGAAGGAAGGAAGGAAGGAAGGAAGGAAGGAAGGAAGGAAGGAAGGAAGGAAGGAAGGAAGGAAGGAAGGAAGGAAGGAAGGAAGGAAGGAAGGAAGGAAGGAAGGAAGGAAGGAAGGAAGGAAGGAAGGAAGGAAGGAAGGAAGGAAGGAAGGAAGGAAGGAAGGGAGGGAGGGAGGAAGGAATGCACAGGAAGGAGAAAGAAAGCCAGTGTTAATGGATCATGGAGAAGATGGGGGGGGGGAAGGATAAACTATGAGTTTCTTCTTCATTCTATAACTATGATCTCTATTTTATAGGATAAAATTGAGAGCACAGAAAGACTCAGCAACTTGTCCAAGGTCATGCAAATAGAAAGCTTCAGAGGTGAGATTTGAAATTTGGTCTATCAGACTCCTAAGTGTAGCATGATATCCACTACTATATTTTGTCCCTTTCTTTGTTTTTAACCCTTACCTTCTGTCCTCTAAGGCAGAAGAGTAGTAAGGGTTAGGCAAAAGGAGTTAAGTGATTTGTATAGGGTTACATAGCTGGAAATTATCTGATGCCAAATTTGAACCTAGGACCTCCCAACTCGACACCTGGCTTTCCATCCACTGTGCAACCTAGCTCCCCTCATTGTGCTACTTTCAATACTCAAACTAGGATTTTGCTTAATCAGATTGCTTTACAATAAAGGAAGACTGAATCTGCCTCCATGTGTGCAACTGACCTTAGAAAATCTATGTGCAATAATAAAATACATTTGCCAGGCAAATAATAGGAATATAATAAAGTGTTTGTTGATTAAATATTTTCTGATTCATTTTTATTTTAGCTGATTGTCATATAAAGTAAAATATAATAGTATATTCAGGAAACCATGTAAATATTAATTCCCTACTATCTGTAGAGCACTGGTGTCGAACTCAAAAAGAAACCGGATTACAAGTCTATAAATAAAGATCTTGGAGGATAGATATTAATTTTGTTTTGAAATGTGATGTTTTCTATGTTTTCTTATACTTGTATCAATTCATTTATTTTTCTTATAAAATTTATTAATTTTTATCAGTGATTAATGGTTTTTCTTAATTACACTTTAATATGATTTGGGCTATAGTTGAAAATGTTTGGGTCAAATGGGCAATGTAAAATACTGTGCTGGCATTTATATTTGTCAAAGGTTCCTGCCCTTAAGGAGTTTATATTCTATTATGGGGGGAAGGGAAGAGGGAGGAATAAGACTTCAACACAGATAGCTAAAATATACAGCATTACTTGATAAGTGCACTAGAGAAAGTAATGAGATTTAATCATCCAAATTTCCAAATGCAAACTAATTTTCTTTTAGTTGCTGTTTATTTAACATAATTGTTTTTAAATAACATGGTTGATGCTAGCAAGCTTGGATTTTATACATTAATATAAGTACAAAACCTCCTGTTACAGAATCTGGCCTTTAAGAACTGGGACCCCTAATCACAATATTGACAACCTAATAACATGGAAAAAATGGAGTCAAGGGAATGATGTGCATGCCATAAATAAGACCAGTAAGTGGATGTTTTATGTGTTTTAAATGTCTATTTTATCATTAATTATTCTTTGGTAAAGACTCTATGATTAAAATAACACCACCATATGCTGTTCTGTGTGTCCGCTTTGTTCTAAAGAAGATATATATGTCCTTTCATATGCTATGTTCTCAGCCATCTGTGAAAACTTATCTTGTGGCCAACATGGATCAGCGGTTCTTCATTTCCATGTTATAAGGCGTTAAAAGAGTCGGAATCCTAGAGCAGCCGTTAACAATTGCTATTATTTTTTTTTCGTTTATTGAGAGCACTCCCTGTTCCAATGTGGAGATATATTTGGTGTCTATTATGAGGAAAAGTTTGAGTTCTCTTATTAGGAGTGTTTTTCCTCTATAAATAGTATGAAAAGAGAAACCAGTTCCATGCTATAGTTATGTAAAGCTACTGTGTGCCCATTCTGTGGCTCATCAGGCAGAGCCATTTGTCAATGGGTAACCTAAAGTTTGTGCCTTTTTGGTAACAGTGCCAGTCTCAAATTTTGTAAGAATAAACAATTAAGTTTTAATCTTCAATCTAGAACATCAACTTCTAGAGTCCAAACCTTTGGCAAGAACCTTTCCCAGAAGAGCTAATTCTGTTCCCCACTACCATACCAGGATGCATCATCTAAAGATGATAAGAATGAATCTCCACTCTGATTGCCAAATACTCAAGGGAAACACATCTCAAAACAGACAAGAAATTTGTACCTTTCCCAAATGATGTAGAGACAGAAAGCTCTTCTATGGCATGCTATAATAATGAAGATAGAGGAGCATGGAATGATAAGATTTCTTCTGTTCCTCAAAACAAAGTCCAACACTCATACTTTGTTGGTTGGAGGTGAGATCTGATGCAACCATTCTGGAGAGCACTTTGGAACAGTGCTCAAAGGACTCTAAGACTGGCCATACCTTTTGCTCCAGCAATATGAGTAGTAGGTCTGTATCCAAAAAAAAATTTTTTTAAAGGTGAGGAGGACCTATTTTTACAAAAATATTTATTGTGGCTCCTTTTGTGGAAGCAAAGAATTAGAAATTGAAAAATCGTTCATCAATTGATATGATAGTTATGGAATACTTGTGCTGTGACAAGCAGGATGCTTTCAGAAAAGTCTGTAAAGATACGTGAACTGATGCAAAGTAAAGTGAGGAGAAATAAAAGAACATTGTATGCAATTAAAGCAATATTTATTCATGAATAATTATGAAAGACTGAGTTATTCTCAGCAATGCAATTCTAGGGACTCATGATGACGGAAAATGTCATCTGCCCTCTGAGAAAGAATTGATGGAGTCTCATTGCAGATTGAAACATACTACATTTCATTTTCTTTCATCCTTTTTGTTATTTGAAAAATGTTTTACCAGAAAAAGACTAATATGGAATAATGTTTTACATTATCTGTATCAGATTGCTTACTATCTCAAGAAGAGGGAAGGAACAGGGTGGGGCAAGAGAGGGAGAGTCAGAAGAAGGGAGAGAATATGGAACTCAAAAAAAATTAATGAATGTTAAAAATTGTTTTTACATGTAATGGTGAAAAATAAAATATATTTTTAAATATCCGGCATATATGATTCGAGCTTCTTAAAAAAAAAAAAAAAACAGTGTAGTGAGGCAAAGCCCCTGAATTCTGAGGGGAAAAAATGAATTGTGTTTTCTTTCATGGAACTCTCCAAGGTACTCTGCTTAGAATTCCTATTGAACCACTCTACCAAAGCCATCTGTCTCTGCTCTATCTGGAGCATTGCCCCAGAAGAAAACCGTTTAGGGAGAATGGGAAAATATCTGAAAAGAAAAATGACCTAAAGACTTTAGTATTTGAAATTTGGCAACAGGAAAAGGAAACAAAGGTAGAGATAGTGAAACAACAAGGTGGAAGCTGACCTCTCTTCTTTCCTAGTCTTATGACCAGAAATACCTATTTTCAGACTAACTGATGTGATTATAACCTCTATATTTTCCCTTTTAACCAGGGAGTAAAATAGAAGAAGCAAGAAGACAGAAAACCATCCTCTGCCTCCAAACCCCATTTGCTCAAGAAGCTAGATACCCAGGGGCAGTAGAAGTTATATGACTCGATTATTCACTGTATAGACATCCACTCTAAACATTCCATTCTGTGAAAGGAAGTATTTCAGGATGCTAGTTATTGTTTCTAGGGTTGTCACATATAGAAAATGGAAGAATACTATGATCAGAGAGCCACAGTATCTTAGAAAATATTTTAGCTGAACCTTCCTTGCCTTGGAGAATTATTCTGTACTTAATAATCATGACCATACCCCTATAAGTGGTAAGTGGAGATTATATTATAATTTAATGTATAAAATTAGAACTTTATAATCAGAAGATTTTAAAATTTTCTTTCAAGTCTAAAGTTAGAGTATATCTTTAATTGTGTGGAGGAGAGAGAGGAGGGAGAGAGAGAGAGAGAGAGAGAGAGAGAGAGAGAGAGAGAGAGAGAGAGAGAGAAAGAGTAGTATGAATGAGGATTCTCATAGACACAGTCAACTAAAAGAAAAAAGTTGTCATTCTCTTTTAACTTTCTGGGGTTTTAGCCAAATT
Organism: Monodelphis domestica; assembly: GCF_027887165.1. NCBI lineage: Eukaryota > Metazoa > Chordata > Mammalia > Didelphimorphia > Didelphidae > Monodelphis > Monodelphis domestica. The sequence goes on along the minus strand of NC_077233.1, from coordinate 33,331,936 downwards.
AGAAATGTTTATTTAAATAGCTGAACACAACCATTAAAAAACATTGGTTTTAAAAAAATTCTAGAAAGAGTAAGTCTAAAGGAAATAACCATCTAGGTACATCTTGATGCATTTCTCACTAATTCTTAACTATTATGAATCAGAAACTGTAATCAAGTCAAAGGGCAATGACAAAACATAATGGGCATGAGGCTGCTTTACACGTTAAACTTTCATTAGAGAAGTGACATGAAATATATTATCAAGGGCATATATGACTACCACCAGAGATCAGTTATCCTTATATTAAGAATGACAGAAAACAGATGGGCAAATAAAGCACTCAAAATGATATTCCAAGTTGAAATAATACAGACTTCCTATACATTTATTATATCATATATAGAAGATTTATTTTTCCAACAAAAACACAAAGAACCAGAGTATGCGGTGTGGAGGTGACACACAAAGAATGCCAATATAAAGATACCCTCTTAAGGAACACATATGAGGTCTCTACCCCATAGGCTGGGTAAGTCACTTATCCTCTAGGTCTACATCAATGGAAGAATTCATAGATCTATTGAATTACCAATCAGTGCCTAATCTAATTCCTAATTTTATCTCAAGGCTTTACTAGACTAGAATTATTTCTTTTGACTCAGCCTGAGGTATATTAGGTATATTATAAAACAGGCCAAGAGATAGGAGGTCTGGGGTTCAAATCTGATCTCAGACACTTCCTAGCTATGTCTCCCTGGGCAAGTCACTTAGCCCCCATTGCCTAGCCTTTACCAGTCTTCTTTCTTGGAACTGATACTTAATATTGATTCCGAAACAAAAGGTAAGAGTTTTTAAAAATAATACTACTTTTTGTGAAGATCAAATGAAATACTATTTGTAAAGTACTTAGTAAACTGAAAGTCTGTGTGCAGTTAAGAATTCTGACTCTGCTTTGCTATCTATATGATTTTTTAAAGTCATTAAAAATCTTTGGATTTCAATTACATTATCTGAAAAATGAGAAAGTTGGGCTAAATAACTGTTATGGTCCTGTTAGCTCTAAATCCATGATCCTATGGTCCATGTTGCTGTCTTCTCTGTATCTCAAAATACTGGACACAAAGCAGGGAAGAATAGCTAAAACATTATGTAATGGGCTACAACACTGGCCCAAAAATGTAATGAAATTTTATTAAAAAATAAATGAAAAGACCTACACTTAGGTTCAAAAAACAAATTAACTTTACAAACACAAGATGAGGGAGCAGTGACTAGAGTTTTCTGAAAAATATCTAGATTATGAGGTCAGTTGAGTTCAAGATTAATATGAATCAAGTATGATATGAAAAGAAAAGAAACTAATAGCCTCTTAAGCTACTTTGAGAAAACAATTAGTGTCTAAGTCAATAGAAGTTGTCTTCTGACCTAAGCACATAAAATCTATAGAAACATGTTCAATTCTGGTTTCTACCTTTTAGGAATGACACTGATAAGCTGCTACACAAAGTCCTTCTTGAACCTCCTTTAACTAGAGTCAGTTTTCAGTAGTTAGCATTTACTTAATTGTCTTCTTTTTATTTTGTATTAAGTACACATAGACACACACACACACACACACACACACACACACACACACTGTGTGTGTGTGTGTATTCTACCCTCTCTGGATTACCTACAATTTGTACTCACAGATTGATCTGTGGAGAAAGGGGAAACTACCACAGTGCTCTAAATATTCTATTGGTCTTCCCTTCTAAAACCATAGCTTATGAGCCCACATCAGTGAACTTACCTTTAATAGTCATTTGGTAGGCACAATTAGCTCCAAGCAAAGACATCTAATGAGATGTTCCATAAGAAAAAAGTAACAAACATTCTCTCCATTAATCTTGAGTGCATACTCCTTTAACTAACAGTTGAAAGACTGAGCACATATTTAGATTATGCCAAATGGAGGAAACACTAGGGAATACATGTGACCAATGCAACTCACATCTCTGACATTACAGGATCATGATGCCCTTTTCTTTTTCATGGTGTCTTTATTCTTTCTTTTTACACCATTTCTTCAGGAAAGCTTTTTGAGAAAGCTAGAGATTATCCCAGAGGTAATTACGGTCCTTGATCTGAGATGACTGAGGTCCTTGAAATCACAATATGCCAAAGATTGATTGTAGGAAATAGGGATGTTTCACCTATGCTAGACTTGGGGAGGAGATCCCAATTGTACTTCCTCAATGAAACACCTTTTCTGTGTCTGGAATTTTAGATTTTTGATAATGCTGGAAAAACTTGTGTCATACCAGCCACTATGACCCTTATCCTTTACCAAAAAGTAAAATGTTGTATATCAAGCATGCCAGAACTGGCAGTCAGTAGTGTTAAATTAAAATCCAGAACAAAAGTCCAACTGTGTGTTAGCTTACCATATGACTATGGCCACAAGTCATTTACCTTCCTCACATTTCTGTTTACAAATCTATAAATGATATCAACTGGAAATTATTTTCATAAATCAGAGAGATGGGAAAATAGTATGGTGAGAGGAAAAAGGCATGGGACTTGAAGTCTTTCAAATCCTAGCTCTGCCTTTTCTTTTCTATGTAATCCTGAACAAATAAACATCACAACATCATCTTCTCATTTGTACAATGAGGAGGTTGGACTACTTGAACGCCATGGCCCCTTGAAGCTATGAATCCATTATCCCATGAACTACTATGTGCCAGAAATGGTATGAATTTAGGATATAAATTCAAAGAATAAAATAATCCCTACTTACAAGGAACTTACATTCTAATGGTGTAAAAAAAGTTCATATATAATTATATATGGAAAACTATAAAGAGAATATAAACAAGCTACTGAAATACAAGATTATTGGAGAGGGAAAGGGTACTAGCATTGGAGGGATCAGGGGTTTTGTGTAGAAGATAGAATTTGAATTTAATCTGGATAATGGAAAGATAGGTTGGGATTTAAAGACTGTGAAAGGCTTTAAAAGATAAATAGAAATAACTTCATTGAAAGCTCCTATTAAGCACAAAGTAAGAAAGCTTTCTGAATGTACCAATTACAAAATACTGGAAATTCTAACATAAATGCTAAGGATTTATTCCTGAATTTATTGTTAAGTTATGTCTAAAATTGTATTCAGTATTTTCCTCAACTTAAAACCTTACATAAACACACATACACATATGTGTGTGTATATATGTATATGTATATATAATATTCAAAGTCACCTGCAAAATGAACTGAGTTTTTAATGCCCAGATAATATTGACCTCAGTCCTCCTCTGGTTTCCAACGTGATTTCAGGTACAAAAGGAAGCACACCCCAAGCAACATATTTAAATTTACCACCCTTCAAGCTTAGTGGAAATGTTAACATAGAAGAGACAACAAATCACATTGAACAAACAACGATCATTCTCCCTTATATTTTGACTTTAGCCACCAAATTGCAGCAGGGGAAAACTGACAAGGGAGAAAAAATACCAACTGAATAGGCATACCTTCATGATCAGTCCCTGAAAAGTCCTTTCTTATTAGATGGACAGAATTTGCCAAGCATTAGCATCGCAGGGTCTGTTAAGCCATAGATTTTCAGGTTGGGCTCATGAAATCAAAATTATCTGATTTGAGACTTTGAGAGAAAGAGGAGCCTCTCTCTAACCTCTATGGAAAAGGCCCAGAAGACCCCTGAGAAGAGAAGCAATATGGCCTCCCATCCACGCTGACACCCTTAATTATGCCGTTTGAGCTTTTGATGTTCTGACACATAAATAGCTAAAAATTTGCTATTTCATTTTTGTGCACTCGCAAGTTGGAAATGTCATCAAGTTTCATCAAGATTGAAATGGGGTCCAATTTGCTAAAAATGCCTCATGCATAAGGAAGTTTTGTGTTCTCTTTCACATGGGAGTCAGCCCGCACAATGCATTATGCACTGAGGGCTGAAAGAATCTTGACACACCGCTCAGATGGATTACTGAAATGGAGGGAGCATTCCAGCAATGGTGTTGTGTGTGCTTGCTGGGGTTGGGGGGAGGGTGGTTGGGAAACAAAGATCCACTTCCCAAAGAAAATGGTCCTCTGGACTTACTGAAGGAGTATTGATGTAGAAAAGACATGGACAGTTTCCCTCTGCTCATTATTTCTGATTCACAGATGGTCACTGCTTTAATGTGTCCCTGACACAAAGGAAAAGATGCTAACAGGGAAAAATAATTGCTATTTTATGTCCCTTTTGCTTTTTAGCGTGCATAAGACTAACAACTTTTTACTTTAACAATGTGAAAGGAAAGTGAATTAGTGGAGGGGAGGACTGGCTTCTTATAATTCCACCTTATCTTTCTAATTGGGATTATTTCTTCCTTGAATCTGTTGAATAAAAAGCCACTCTGAATGAGACTCGGTGTCTCTCAGCAAAGCCTTGAAAAATATTTGAGAGCCACTATTTCTGGGCATGTCTGCACATGTGTGAACTGTTTCTTCATTTTTTACTCCAGGTTTTGCTTCCATTTTTTCATATTTTAGAGATGTGTATGTTTATTTAATATTCATCAAAAACTCATTCCTCTATGAGATGCTAACAGGACTATAAACTTCCTCTCATTTAGACCTCCTGCAACTCACAGGAGAGAAAATAGTTATCTTGAAATTTGCCTATTCATTTTGTCTTTTAGGGCCAAAGTTGAAAGGAGGGAAAAATGAAGATATCGTCCTTTGTAAAATAAAGATGAGGTGATTCTTTCTAGCTATGATAGCTGATGGTTCAATTACACAAAAGATAATCCAAATGAACCAAGAGTCTTTGTTTTCATGGAGCCTGGCACATAAACAACCCTAAATAAAGGCCTGTTGATTCCTAAAATGTAAGAAATAAAAAGGACCTTTGAGATCATCAAAGCAAACCTGCCTGCTTTTATCAATGAGGAAGCTGATTGCAAGACATTCAATAGGATTTGGAAGGCAACATAGAATAGTGGCTAGAAAGAGGAGGGAGACCTACATTCACATTTTGCCTTTGACACACACAAGCTGTGTGGCAACAGTGAGTCACTGAACTTCTTAGTGCCGAAGAAAATTGGTGAAAGCAATTTCCAGAAAGGAAAATCACAGATCCAGATCTCAAACATATGTAAAAAACATTATGGGGAATTTTCCCATAAGAAAAGAAAATTATGGCAACCTATTGGCTCTACAATCATTTTCCTTTGTTTTCTGATTCAAATAACATAAAAATGATGAATTAAAACTATATTTTAGCAGTCTAAGACAAACTACAGTTAAGATATACAGGAGTCCTTCAACTAAATTAGACCTAGTTCTACATCACAGCTAGAGAATAGCTTGGCTGAAAGGGAAGCTGTCCACAAAAATTGACTGAGGTATGCTGAGTCTGGAAAACAGATCCACACTAACAAACACCCATCCCCTGATCTTTCATTTTCAAGTATTTAGTTAAAATGACTTTTTTTATGGAGAATTTTAGCTGCCAACAAGCCAAGTGTCCCTTTCTTTAACATTCTCTCATCTCTTTATCGAAAGGCAGTCAAGAAAATCACCCTATAATCTGGATGAAATCTACCTTTATGACACTTATTTTACATTACTTTTCTTTACCCAATCTAAGTTCAAACCAAAATGTATTGTGATATGCACTGTCCTCATTTGTTCAGTTCCTTTCATATATCTACGAGGCATTTTCTCCCCAAACTGAAATTCTTAATCTATATTAAGTTCCAACCTGAGAACTACTACACTTTTCTGTGAGTCATTCAACAAGTGTTTATTATGCATTTTTAGGTGCCAGAGACACAGCCTAGTGCTAAAGATACAAGGAAAGACAAAAATAGGGCCCTATCCCTTAAGCAGTTCATATTCTAATGGAGAGAGAAAAGCAAAAACTTTTACATATAAAAGATCTATATAGTGCACATGAAAAAATAACCTCAAAGGGAAGGCACCAGTAATGGAGAGTGGGGAAGGGGTGAGGGAACACCAGGGAGTCTTAGATAAAAATAAGATTTGAGCTACTGTGAAGGAAACCTGGGAAACCATGATTCACATAGACATAAATGATACTGAATGAAGAATCTGAAGGAAATTAGGACTATTATCATTACTGCTATATACTCAAAGCAAAGGTTTCCAAAGCAGAAGACAGGTGCAAGAAGCTGATCGTGAAGATAAAGTTTTCTAAGAAAGAAGTTTAAATTTCCTCACCTGAGTTTGAAAAAATGGGAATACCAGGTTCCTGGCCAAGGATGAAGTGTACATCCAGTGCACAACTAGCAAGTAAGAATATATTTGTCAGAAGACTAATGTCAATTTCAAAGACAGAAGCTTAACTACATCTCACTCTCCTTAGAAGGAAAAGATGCACTTAAGATGACAAATACTAATGGATGAGGTTCTAGTGTCAATTGATTTTTATTAATTCATCATTTTGTTACAAGAGAGGGTGCTAAGTGAAAGGAGTATAGTAAGAAATGAGTACTGTTAAAAACCAAAATTCATCAAACTTTATCAATATTAATTATATATATGACATATACTTATTTATACCTGTATATATAGAAAGACATATACACTTATACACATACCCACCCAAAAAGAGAATTTGGACCCTATAAAACTAATCAAAATGGCTTTGAAGTAAAAAAGTGGAGGGTGTGAAGAAATTATATGTGTGTGTGTGTACATATATATAATTGATAACTAATTTGTGCAAATATAAAATAGAGGTAGGTACACTTGATTCTTTGGGTACTCACTAAGAAAGATCATAATTGGCAACAGGAAATGTGCCAGCAATCATACTTTAATAACCAGAGAGGGTACAGAAATAAGAAGTGAAAAGGTTACAGAAGGAGATGGCAGAAGAGGAAATGGGATGGTGAGGAGAGGTAGGTATTGTGGGGAAGGGGGAGTGGGAAAAACAGAGAATATCATTCACAGAACCATGGATTAGAGTTGGGGGGACTAGATGGCATGAACTTGAAGATGGAAGAGAGCTCAAAGTAGGGAAGGGAGACATAAATTTGAGATCTCATTTTTATAGGGTTTATTTTAGAGGAAGCAGACAAGCTCTCTCTGTGCTACTTTGAGATTACTTCATTAACATATCCAAATCATCTCAAAGTTAGCAATACCTATTTGATGTTCTGCTGGTCTAGAGCTATGGAGGTCTGGATACTGGCTGGAATTTGCATAGCATAGGACCAGAACTTTGACAGTAATGTTGAAATGACTCCTTTTGATTCATCATGTATTACTAGGATGTGAATTTTAGTTTATATACAATAGCACTAAATTTTTCTCCTTCAAGCTTTGGGACAGTTTGTAAAGGACATCCAGGTTCTCCATTGAAATCTTATTTCCTTACACTGGCTACCAATGAAATGATTTATTAAGCTGAATAGAAGTATATGGGTGATCAGGAGACAAGAACAAGAATATAAATATACATACACTCATATAAAATTGTATGTACCTACATGTGCACATAAATATGTGTATATATACACATGCATATACATATGTATATATACAAATAAATATATATATATATATATACATAGGTCTGTGTATGTATATATGCTTACTGAACCAAATCTTATTATCATAGACAATAACTGAAGTGATTAAAAAATAACAGAGAAGATACCCAGAAATATACAAGAGAAAAAATTCAAAGACAGAAGTCTTAACTCAAGGTCCCAGATGTCCATAAAGGATTCACAAACAAAGAAAAAAAGACAAATGAGAAAGCACCTGTGAATTTAAGGACTTATATGAAATTACATCCTATTTCTTAGAGAAGAAATTATCTCAATAACACATTACTCGTTTGAAGTTTAAAAAAAGAAGTCCTAATGCAAACAGGCAAATTGGACCTTGAAGTTACCACTGTGGCTTGGTGCAATACTGAACTATGGCTCTGGACCATTATTGAATATTAAATTTTTATAAATTATATAAATATATAGTATTTATATGTAACATAAATATATAAATTAAATAAAAATATTAAAAATCTGGATCATCATTAAAATAATAGAGTGTATAAAAGTGGGGAATTAGGCTGAGAAGTATTTCTATTTAGAAGATAGACACATGTGACAAAATTCAGGCACTAGAAGGGGGAAACATGGTGAAGAACAAGAACATTTGAGATAACATCAGTGGAAGCAGTAACCAAGATGGTATTGCCTTGAGTGTATTGCAGACCACCTGGATTAATGAAAGAAATTAATAAAAAGGATTAGTTAGCAGATAATTTGCTTACTTACCATGAAAGCATTATACAATATTTATAAATGCTGCTGGAGTTCATTCTCTTCTTTTTCTCTTCTCTCTCTCTCACTCTCTCTCTCTCTCTCTCTCTCTCTCTCTCTCTCTCTCTCTCTCTCTCTCTGTCTCTCTCTCTCTCTCTCTCTGTCTCTCTCTCTCTGTGTCTCTCTCTGTGTCTCTCTCTGTCTCTTTGTCTGTCTGTCTGTCTGTCTGTCTCTCTCTCTCTTTCTCCAAAACAAAATAGCAATTAAATAAGCTGCCAAGTCGACCTAAGGAAAATTTCCATCTTCAAAAATTGGAGAAACTAATGAAAGGCAATTCTATTTTGGATCCCATTTTCAATAAGAAGGAGAGCTTTGTCTTGATGTGATCAGAAAATATTTGTAAAGCACTTTGCACAGTGCATAACATATAGTAAGTGCTTTTAAAATGCTTGCTTCTTTTCCTCTCCTCCTTTGGCTGGTTTGGAAATCATGAGATCCCTGCAGGATGTGATCTTTGAATTTATGATAGAGAAGAATACAAGTAAAAATATTTTATCATTTGTCCTAATTTTTATAGAGCAGATTTCAGGGGCTTAGAAAAAGATAGGTTGAGTCCCATGGTCTAAACATTCTACAAAATAAATCCCATTAGGAATTTAAAGTTCTCAAGCATAACATTCTGAAGACCCAAAGGGAAATAATTCCTTTGATTCTTCTTAAAGGTGGAGGGGATACAAAATCATTACGGATGCAATGGGAATGAGTCAAAGAACTAAGGCTTTTCAAATATATATAGAATATGGTAGCAACAAGGTGGCTCAGTAGAAAAAGAGTCAGAACTGGAGATAAGAGGTCCTGGGTTCAAATTTGACCTCAGACATGTCTTAACTGTGTGATTCTTGGCAAATCATTTATCCCCTATCCCCTTTGCCTAGCCCTTACCACTCTTCTGCCTTGGAATCAGTATACAATATTAATTCTAAGAAAAAAGGAAAGGGGTTTCTTTAAAAGATATATAGAAGATAAAGAACAGGCAATAAAAAGATAGATACAGAAGCATGATATATTCTTTTTTTTTTAAACCCTCACCTTCCACCTTGGAATCAGTACTGTGTATTGGTTCCAAGGCAGAAGAGTGGTAAGGGCTAGGCAATGGGGGTCAAGTGACTTGCTCAGGGTCACTTGCCCAGCTGGGAAGTGTCTGAGGCCAGATTTGAACCTAGGACCTCCCATCTCTAGGCCTGACTCTCAATCACTGAGCAACCCATCTGCCCCTCATGATACATTCTTGAAAGAACTAATTTGTCTGAGGAACAAAGCTAAGAAAAACCAAAATGGGTATATGTATCTGGGAAGAAGGATCATTTAGCAATATTGGAAGAAAGGAAGATTGAGGAAGAGATAATATGATCATCAATACATGTAGAATGTTGTGTTTAGTACATTGCTTTCAGTGTGTCCGCCCAAGGAGATTCGGTTGTTGATTAAAATGGGCAGAATAAAAAATGACTAAATAAAGTTATAAAACAAGATATAGTCTGGGAAAATAGCAAGAGCAGTGCTGTGGAAATGTTCAAATCACCTTGCACAGGTGAACTAGACAGTAGGGGAGCTAAAAGGCCAAGCTGACAAGATTTCTGAGCCATAGTCAGTGAATTTGAAGGATCACAGAGGATGGGAGAAGAACCAAAGGCTTGGAGTAGGACCAATGTGCTGATTTGAAAAAAAAAATGGAAAGTGAATGACTTTCTGAATAATATAAACCAGCAAACTTGAATTTGATTCCTTGTAAAGTTCTAGAACAGTGTATTAAAAGGATGATTCATGAACATTTAGAAAAGGAAGTGCTGATCACAAAGAGTCAGCATGGCTTCAACAAGGATCCTTCATGCCAGACTAATCTCATTTCCATTTTGACAGGGTTACTAGACTAGTAGATAAGAAGAATGCTATAGAGACAGTTTTGCTTGAATTTAGCAAAGTATTTTACAAAGTTTCTCAATCTATTCTTGTAGAAAAGATGGAGACATGAGATAGAGACGAGAGGAGTTAGGTGGAACTGCAACCGATTGCAAGGACTAACTCCAAGAGTAGTCATGAATAGTTCAATGTCAACTTGGAAAGCAATCTCCAGGGAAATGTCCCCCATCTATGCTTGGCCCAGTGCTTTAAAAACAAAATTAACATTTTTATCAACAACACTAAACTTGGAAGGATAGTGAATACACTATATGACAGTCAAGGACAATGTGGAATTTGTTTTGCTAGATCTAAAAAGGTCTTGACAAGCTAGAACGTTGAACAGAATCAAATGAAATTCAATTTAATAAGGATAAAAATAAAATCTTACACTTAGGTTAAGGAAGAAAAACAAGTTTCCTTGTAGAAAAATATTTGAGCAATGAATGTAGGTTGCATTTCTTAACGAAAAAAATCAAGAGATTTTAGTATACTATGAACTGAAAACAAAATAAGAGTTTAAAACAGAAGGTCAGAAAAGCTAATGTTGTTTAGGTTGCATTAAGAGGCCAAATTGTCCTTGTTCTCTGTTCTGATTAGACCTCATCCAAAATCCTACATATAGCTTTGGTCACTATAGTTGAGGAAAAAGTTAAAGAGAACCAGAGCAGGGAAAAGTCAAATAAAGAAAGCCTTTGGCATCATCATCTTATTTGATAATCCATTAAAAAAAACTAGAAATATTGAGACCCAGGTCCAGAGATGTGTGGTCCTGGGTTCAAATGTGACTTTAGAAACATCCTAGCTGTGTGACCCTGGGAAAATCACTTAACTCCCATTGCCTAGCCCTTACCACTCTTCTGCCTTAGAACCAATACATAGTTTTGATTCTAAGGTGGAAGTAAGGATTTAAAAAATAAAAATAAAAAACAACTAGGAATATTTCAGGGAAGGAAGCAAAGACTTTCTTCCAGGAATGGGGAATAAAAGTTGTCTTTAGGTAGCTGAAAGGTTATCAAGTAGAAGTATTAGACTTGTTCTGCTTACTTGACCTTAGAAGACAGAACTAAATGCAATGGATCAATTTTGCAGCGTCACAAAGTTCAGCTTGATGTAAGGGGCAAAGTATTTTTTAAACTTCCTAACAATGAGAAATATCCAAAAGCAGATCACCAAGAAGTTATCCTTCCTAGGAATCTTCAAGGAAGGCTGGATGGGAAAAGAACCTACCTGTAAAAAAATATTTATAGCAGCTCTTTTGTGGTGGCAAAGAACTGGAAATTGAGGCATGTCCATCCATTGGGGAATGGATCAACAAGCTGTGGTATATGCCTGCAATGGAATACTACTGTGCCATAAGAAATGACAAACAAGATGATCATAAAAAAAAAAAACAACCCTGGAAACACTTATATGACGTGATGCAAAGTGAAGTGAGGGGAACCTGGATAATGTTGTACACAGTAACAATAATGTATGGTGATCAACTGTGAATGATTCAGTTATTACCAACAAGGCAAGACTCCAGGACTGCTCCAAGAGATTAATGACAAAAAATGGCTATCCATCACCATAGAAGGAACTTATAGCCTGAATGCAGATTGAAACATACCATCTTTTACTTTATTTCCTCCATGAATTTTTCTCTAGTGAAGGCAGCATGTCTTCTTTCACAATATAACAAACATATAAATGTGTGTTTTTAACACATCTAAAATATATATTATGTAACCAGCTTTATTCAGGGAAAAGGGGAAAGGAGAGAGAATTTGAATTGAAAAGTAACAAAATAAATAAATATTAAGACATTATATTGAAACATCAACTGGGAAAAATATAATTTATAATATAAAAAGAAATGTTGGATAACAACTTGTCAGATATATGATCAAGGAGAATCTCAGTTCATATATGGGGATATTTGGGTATATAATGATGTACAGAAGATGGACCACCCAACAAACAAATCCACCTCCTCAAAGGGAACTAGAAGTATGGAATGCAGGAGGAGGGATCAGTGGTCTAACCAAAAGCAGAGATCAAAATAGAAATACAGGTTTCTGAGGCTTGATTTGTTGGGGATATTACTGGTAAGATCTAGAAAACAAAAGAATATAAATTAAATATACTTAATATTATTTTCCCCATCAACTGATGTGCTTGTGTATGAAGGATATGTTGTCTTTCTATATTATAAAATGATAGCACTGTGCATACCCTTTGACCTAGCAAAGACACTATCAAGTCTGTATCCCAAAGAAATGAGGGGAAAAGGTAAGGATGGAGGACCCATCAGTACAAAAATATTTATAGGAGTTCTATTCGTGATGGCAAAGAATTGGAAATTGAAGGGATATCCATCAATTGGGGAATGACTGAATGAGTTGTGATATATGCCCATTATGGAATACTATTGGGCTATAAGAAATGATCAGCACGATGGTTTCAGAAAGAGCTGGGAAGTCCTATATGAAATAATGCAGTGAAAAGAGCAGAACCAGGAGATCATTGTACTGTGATCAATAACTTTGATGGTGCAACAATAACAATCAATGAAAGATTTCACTGCTTTGATCAGAAAAATGGTCCAAGATAATTCCAAAAGATTCATTAAATTAAAAATGTTGTGGTTCAGAGAAAAAACTTGATAAACACTTACTATAGACTGAAACATGCTTTTTTCACTTTCTTTACTTTTCCTGATTGTGCATGTGTGTAAGGAAATATATTTTGTATGATTTCACATGTATAATCAAGGTCATATTATTTGCCTTCCTAAGACATGAGGGAGGAGAAGGAAGTGGATAATTTAGAATTCAAATATTTTAATGAATTTTAAAATTGTACATGTAATTGGAAAATATTTAATAAAATAGATAAAATATATTAAAAATAAATTTAGATTAAAAAAACCAAAATGACAGTACTGATGCTATTAATAGTAGGCTATTCTATTTGACCTTTTATCCATCACCACAACTGATGATGAAACATCCATTTATGATCTTAATGACTTAAAAAGTATATGTAGTATGATTCAAACCCAAGCCCCCTAATTCCAATGTTCTCTTCACTAGAACCAGTTCATCATATCAATTCTCCATATTTCATCTCATATTAAATCAAATCTGGCAATTATTACAAAAACTATTAGAGACCAAAAGACATGTTTAATTGGCAATACAACTGCAATTTATAAATAAATATAACAACTAGCCTCATTCAGAAAGTCTACCATATGCCTATCTACCTGCAGCAGGGAAAGATTTACAGAACAACATTTCCTACTCTAATATTAACCTCTGCTTCAAGAAATTCCTTTATTCCAAGGAAAAGATTCTAGTATTTTCTTATTTTCACAATTAAGGGTATTGTACAAGATACTAAAATGTCTACCTCTGACACAGCTGTGTGCACCTAGTCAATTAATTTCATTAATGTAGCCTCACTTTTTTCATCTAGAAAATGGGGCAAGTATTAGATAACAGATACCTTAGAGGTCTATAATGTTACTCAAATGAGATAAGGTGTATAATGTGCTTTTCTGACCTTGAAGCACAATACAAAGGTTTGTGATTTAAAATGTCCATTTTTAGGGTTAGTTCTGGGAATATTTCTCTAACTGGCAGCTAGGTGATATTGTAGATGGAGCTCTGGACCTAGCTGCCAATTACACAAAGTAATTTGGAGGGAAGAGTTCAAGATGAAGGAGATGATTCTCCTATGATTTTGGTAGTGGAGTTGAACACTCCTGGTGTGAAAACTATTTCCACCAATGCATTTGTCTGTAAAGGATTGCTTGAAGCATTGACAGATTAATTTGTTTGCCCATGGTCTATAACCAATTAGTCAGAGGCCAGTCTTGAACCTCAGACTTCAAGGCTGCCCTCAATCCACCATATCACCAAGTACAATCTATCTCTGTAAATACCTAGGCAACAATATTTGTCTCCCTCATTTATCTTCGCATTTTAACGTTTAAAGCTTTAGATATTCCTCTCTCTTATGTATCACACTGCATAGCAATTATCATGTATCTATTTTTAAGAAGGCAAATTTTTGTTGGGGTTTTTTTGGGGGGAGATGGTAATGTGTCATTAATATCCACTCTAATTAAATAAGCTCATTTGCACATTACTGCACCATCTTATGTATTTGTTTCTATCTAAGACTGAAGAACTTCTAAACCATAATAATCCAGATCAAAAATTCAGCTGCTTTTGAAAGTGAGAAAATAGTGATTTACATGTTACACTTTAAAAGCTTCATCAAAGCTGTAATAATTTTGTTGGCTAAACAATGCAATTCTTGAGATTAATAGGAATTTCTAAATATGAACAATATGTACCCTGAGGAGAATATTATCTAACAAGCAGCTGATAAATTATGTTGGGCAAATAATCTTCATATGAAAATATGGGTAATGGAGACAGGAAATTAAATATTGAAATGTGTAAATAATACACCATTTCATGTGTTGCTTCTCTTCTCCTCTCTCCCCCCAAAATGAGGGTCAAATTCCAACTTTGGAATAATCAATGGCTTATGCCAATTCTTCTCATCCATACAAGCAGCTTAGGTTGACGAGGAGATTTCAAATCCCTCTGACATTGGCCAGAAACTGACAACTCGATTTTTGAAATAACTACCAAGAGAAGTGATAAGAAGTGCTCTTGTGGCATCTTTCCTTTTGTGAATCTAACAGAAATCACCCGAGGAACAATTGCTTCTTTCATTGAGACACTCCGGTGAAAACACACAAATGATGAACAATTTCTCATGGCCAGGGAAGGACCTTCTGTAAGGAAGAAGGAGTTACAATATTAGCAGGCTTCCTTGACTGATCATAAGAATATTGATCTCCCACTCTCAAAGTCACGTAGTCCAACTCTCATTTTGCAAGTGAGGAAACTGAGGCAAATGGACAATTAAGTCATAGCAGTCACTATTTTGGCTCATAAAACCCCAAATTTGAAGTTAGAAGGGGTGTTAAGAAGTATAAACTACTCCCCCTCATCTAGATGGTCTGCCCATAGCTAAAATGATCTGTTAACCCCACATCTTCCAAGAAGGACCGACTTCGAGGCTGACATTTCAATTGTGTTGTCATTTTGAATTTGACTGAGACTCACCTTTTATCCTAAAGCAACAAGTGTGTAAAATTAGTGAGAACAGCCCAGAGTCTGAGCTGGAGCATAAAGACAGCTCAATTCCAAGCTAAGTTTGAACACAGAAGCTCTCAGAAAAAGCCAATTTAACCTTCCTACCCCCTGCTCCTGATTTGCTAAGTGGCAGTAATAATACTAAGTCTGTGAGGATTATTCAATTCATTTCTTAAGCTTTGCAGATAAAAAAAATATACAACATGAGTGGTATTTTTTTTAAAATAGGAAATGTTTTGTTTATTCAAATGTCCCATTAGCCATTCCTTAAACCTCATTTTATCTCCCAATTCTCGTGGAGGAGATTAATATGGAGTCCTTTAAGCCATGATGAGTGCCCTTCGTGGATTAGACATTTCAATCACTGATTCACAATGAATATTTGACCAGATAGATGTCACATAGGAGGGAGTCAGACATCTAATCCTGAAGAGGTTAATAACACAAACTGCATTTTGGAGTTTCAATTTGCCATAGTTATTCTAAGGGCCTCACAGTAATCCAGCTTCAGAGTCCAATTCTCTTTCCATCCATTCCCAGAAACCCTTGTTAGGGGATATGTTAGCACCCCAAAATAATTCCACAAATTAAAAATAGATAGGTGGATGGGAAGTGGCAACTTAGGAGCCCTAATTCCAGAGCTCTAACAAGGAATTCAGAGAGGGATGGGAAAGGTGGCACAAGAGTAGGAGGGAATCTGCCAGAAAATGGGATGATCCTTTTCCCAGAAAGCTCAACCTGTGCTCCCATAGGAACTGAGGACCCTAGAAAGGAATGTCACATAAATGGGACCCTAATATTGGAAACCAAGGACCAAACAAAAATAAGATGCCCTAACTCATGATTAGACCAGTGAAAAACAATGAGGCATGAGAAGAATCTCCTACCCTTGAATGAATTCCAAATACCAGACTGTAGTTATCCCCAGGGCCAAATCCCAATTACCCATCATAGATATGGTTCTAATGCTATCTTGCTATAGAAAGATGGTGCTATGAGTTTGGGGGAAGTGACTATGGACCGAAATGAATTGTTCCTTAGCCCAGACTCCTACCTGAATAATGGTATCCTTTTGCTAAGAAGCTAGCTAGATCTTGGAAGGAGAAGCTCACTGGTCTGAACACAAATAAGATTATGATCTTCAACCCATCAGAAAAAAGTACCAATTTCTGTGCAATTCTTCCTTCCCTCCCAAATACCATTTCTTTATTTCAAAAATAGTGTCGAAAGCTATTTTTAAAAATAGGGAAACTGCAGCTCTGAATTTAGAACTCTTGTGTTCAAATACTAGTTATTTACTAGCTGTATGGCCTTGGGCAACTCAAAAACCTATCTGGGTCTCAGTTTCCTTATCTGTAAAATGAGGAGGTAGAATTCAGTATCCTATAAGGTACCTCCTAGTTTTAAATTCTTGAAATTATGTTCTCTATGGCCCCTCTTTTCTAGGTATCCAAATGCTTCAGGAACTTCTTGGACAGTAACTATATTTATGGATTCATGAATAAAAGGTTTTAGTAGCTCAATAAAACTATTTGATAAGGAGGCCAGTATCCTAATATCAGTCCTGTGATCAGTACAATCCTTTACAATCTCATCCACTAGAATCTTAATACATTCAGTTACAAGGCTGAGATAAAACCCTAAAGGTGCCCAAAGGCTACAATCTAGGACTTCAAACACCCATT